>NC_141542.1:86005625-86306250 GCF_021556685.1 Rattus norvegicus | reverse complement strand
ATCCTTTTCTTACAGCAGAGGTGGAAAATTGCAACCATATAAGCAGAAGTGAGAACAAAGTAAACATAAAATGTGGCCCTAAATATATTATTATCTGCAAAGTCAAGCCTCTCCTCTGGGACTTTATTTTGCAAGCCCATTTTGGAATGACAAAAAAGGAAAACTTGAACTGTCAAATGTTGTAAAAATGTCCCAGCTTCTATGGATGCTGTAAGTTAAATCAGCTGAAACTCCCAAATAAAACAATTATCACCACATTTATGAGGGGGTCGTTTTGGTACACACTCAGGGCTGAAAATCCACATTCTCATGATTCCTCAATAAAAGGTATTTGTGACTTCCTAAGACGTGGTCTAAGTATTTCTTTCATCCCATGGACGGGATTTTGAGTAGCTGTAATGGCAAGGTGTCTGTGCACATATGTTAAGATTCGCACATGTGTTAAGATCCAAACCCTATAGCAGTTGTCTTAGAATTGCCTTGGATGGAGGGAGCGCTGGTCTCACTGCTGGCAGCAACACAGATTTTGTAATGGACGTTTTTCTGTTGTCACTGACCTCTTCCTGTCACCACTGTGCTGAGATAACACCACATGTCCCCGTAAAAAGGACAGAATACCTGAGAGTTTCCTAACTGTGTATAAATGCTAATTGGCTTAGGTATCTGTTTTATTTCCTTAATTTGGCTGTAAACTCTTGAGGGCAAAGCTCATTCTCTCTCATTGCTTTTATTCGGCAGACATCACAATTGTTTTATATAACAAACCTTTAGTATGTTTTTTTTATTGCTACTGGATCTTATAATCAGTTGTTTCAACATATGGTGTGAAACACTGCATAGGGAAGAACGTAACTATCTGATTTGTGCAACGTAATTAACTTTGACTTTAACCTCATCCTGGGCTCCATGAGTCTTCACAGCCTTTGCTAGTGTAGCCAGTTCTTATAAAATACAACTTGTTTTAGTTCCCGAGAAAATATGGTTAATTCCCTGCCTGTCGTTTTAGCCCCCAACCCTTGCAGCTGAAGAGCCATACAGCCCTGACCCTAACCAGGGAGGGTATTGGGAGCTGTGAGAAGGGATCCAAGGTCACTATGAAGTTAGCTGTGGTGTCAGCCCTGGCCTCCCCATGGTATCTTACTTCCTCCGCCTCTGAATAGGTGCTTGCTCACAAGGGTCTGGTTTTCTTGCCCCATGAGAACTTCCTCCCCACCAGCTATGGCTATGGTATTCATCCCCACACACTCAATGGTATTTATACTTTTTATTCCTCCTGCTCAGCCTAACTGCCACATCCCTTTTATGTTAGAAGATGAGAGTTTTTTCCTTTGACAACTCTTTTTAAGCCCTCCAAAACACCCCAGAGGCACTCTCTGCTCTCTCTCTGTCCACTATTCAATTAGAGCCTCACTGTGCTGTATTCTCCGTCGCTTGGCTTCCGTCTGTATTGGATCTTGAGCTATTTGCACATTTGTAAATGTTTTGAGATGTGAGTGACTTGTGTTACTCAGTTTCGGAGCATTGCAGATGGGCTGCCCTGTGCCTTCTGGAGTTTAATGAGAACTGACTTTGGCACACTCGTATACCTTTCTTAGTGGCTGTCTCTCCCTCCAATCCTTTCTCCTTCTCTCCCTCCTTTCCTCTTATCTGGTTAATAACTAATTTCTCCTCTTATCCCTTTCCTCTCACACCTGGTTAATAACTAATTTCCATGTATCTTTACGTCATCAGCTTGCCAGGAGAGCAACTGTTGTAAATCCTCCTGGACGCCCTTGTGTGGTCCTTTTGAGCCTTACCCATCCGTCTATCAAGGTTTTTAGGTTTGTCTGGCTTGACAAATGGTGGGCAGATTATAAAATAATGATCTTTATCAGTTACACTCAAAGCAAATCCAACCCAACACTTGGTAAAGGGAAATTTAAGGAAGGAACTAATTTAACAGAAAGTCAAAACTGTGCTAAGCAGTGAGTTTGTTAAAAGGATTATAGTAAGACTTGAGCAAGTTACCCCACACACGTATGTATTTCAACTGTCAAGACTATAATTAGGAAGTTAAGTTAATGATGTTTGCTATTATATAGTTTAATCACCATTAAAGCATTTCTTGTCATGGATAACCCAAATACTTCATCCTGTATTACAGTTTTGAAAATGAATGTTGTTCCTCTGAAAATATTCTAGGGAAAGCGAAACATTTCTTGACATAAGAAACTATTTGAAAGCATTTGCAAACATTTAGAAATTTTCACATGCATTCTGTCTGAAATGTCCAACATTAAGGTTTCCCCATACTGTTTATTGTCATTTTTCAAGTATTTTTTTCCTTTTGATTATTTCTGTTGCAAACTTTTTTAAAGCATTTGTTTTCTAATTTATAATTCACAACCCTTGTACCTGGAATGGGTAACCACCCAGCTGATTGGCTGTTCTGTTTTGTCCCCCTCTTACTATAGAAAGTTTGATTTTGTAGAGATGCAAGTGAATCGCTGGGGCTCGTTCACTTACTGTCCGCCGTTATCAATCCACAGGCAGACCTTTTTCCTTGTTGTATATGAGGCCATTGCTCTTCCAGATTGCTTTAAAGCAAACCCCCAACTTCTTTATAAGTTTATAACAAAATGTTTATAAATTACCAGGTATGCAAAAAGACTACCGGTTTCCTAAAATATCACACGAGAACCAAATGTTACAAGATTCCTATCTCTGCCTATGTGTGTCTGTTTAAGCCACTTCCCCGTGTACAGCAGTGTGCAGACGTCTTTTGCTCCTGAGTAGTGTTTCTCTTTTGTTCTGTCAGATTTTCTAACTGTAAGTCATAGAAACCGGTATTGGGCTATACATAGATTCTAAGTATTAATCACATTCTTTGCTAAATTTGCTTATCAGTTTATCAGATTAGGTAATTGGGTTCTTGAAAAGCTTTTGGCAGACTTCCAGACAGTGGGAGAGATGGTGGGAGCTGACAAGAAAGCTTATAGCGA
This sequence comes from Rattus norvegicus, assembly GCF_021556685.1. NCBI lineage: Eukaryota > Metazoa > Chordata > Mammalia > Rodentia > Muridae > Rattus > Rattus norvegicus. The sequence continues at coordinate 86,303,269 of NC_141542.1, read as the reverse complement.
GCATTGCTCATTTAGGGTTTGTCCTGGGATGGGTAAGCTGGGTGTCAAAATGGAAGGCTGGAGAACATATGGGCAGTAATTAAATGTCTTATGGTGCTTGCACTTTAGAGACAGTGGAAATGGGAAAGAGAGAGACAGAGGACGAACTGTTTTATACTTTTACTCAGACTGGCAAGCATGTTATCCAATTATAATGGACAATTCCCGCTTGCCCTTAGTGTAGCGGAAGAAATTTATGCTGGTGGTCTTCGCTGGAGTCTGGTCTCAATACAACAACAGAAGTGAGGTGTGGTGGTCCTCTCGATCTGTGTGCTCACTCTTCGGTGTTGGCCAACTACCATCAAAATTAGATTTAAATTGCATCCCATTCCGAAGATCCCTAATACCTGCTTCATCTCACTGTGGGGCTCAGATCAATCCTTTTCCAGCATATTCTTGCAGGGGAACTTCCTGCCCATTAGTCAGTCATTTAGCAGCTGTCTGGACTGTCAGGTAGACTGTCATAGTGTCACGGTGCTTATGCTCAAGTAACCCTTATTTTACCTAATAATGGCCCCAAAGCACAATCGTGATGGCATTAAGGGACTACTGGGCGTAAAGCTTGGATGGAGAGGTTTCTGTGTTACCCTGTGGCAAAGCAGCAGGGTGAGTGTCTAGGAGCGTCACCAGATAGGGAGAGTCTGGTGCTTCTCAGTTTAAGGCAGAGGCTTTGGGTCATGCAGCCTGGAAACAAGAGAGCTCTACTACTGTGTTGGAAGAGCTTTTTCTTCCGGGTAGAATTAATCTGAAGATGATGGCTGCTCCTTCCATTCTATCCTGATAGAGTATGCAGTGGTATCCATCATCCGGTGCTTGTTCACCGGAGATCTGATGACAGAAAATGTAAAGAACACCACTGATCATGGCCACGATGGAGTAAAGTGCAGGAAAGGAATACAGTATGACGGCAGTTGGTGCACGCGTTCTGATGGGTACAATGAGCGTTATATCTGGCCTCTGCGCCTAGCGGAGAGCTAAGAACCGAGCGATCAAAGGTCACTTTACTTTACCAGAATTTAAATTATCTTTCTAGACTGACTTTTCAAAGTGTTGTGGGATGGTTAAGCCCAAGCTTTCCAACTACTGATGTAACTCCACATAACCATGACTCTTTGAAAGAACACATGAATGATCTGTTTAAATATATATATATACATATATATATATTTATGAATATATATATATATATAATGAATACACCAAATCAGAAAGGTCAGTTTAAAAAAAAGCACACTAGTACACTAGTTTAAATGTTAAAGTTTCCAGTTTTGGCCACTCAGATTCTTCCTATTCTTTTTTGTTTTTGTAAAGTTTCATACTTTATGACCCAGGCTACACTCAAACTCACATTATCCCGCTTCACCACAAATGAGATTGCAAGGAGAGACCACCATGTCTAACTCATTCATTTATCTATCTCTTCTTTTCCTCCTCCTTCCCATTTCTTAATGTTTTTTGTCCACATTAATTATAAGAGATAATTAAGGGCAATAGTCTAATATAAATTCTTAGTGAAATTTTAGACAGATTAGGAAATAAGTATTTATATTACCAAAAAACCAAACAAACACTACTTGAGCTACAGAAGGCTCCATAGGACATGTGTGCATTTCAGGGAGACACTTGAAGAACCATTTGCATAAACAAACAATAAATTAGCACCTCTGTGTCTTTCTTCTTCCTTTTTTTATACACTTGCTTTCAAAATCCTGGAAGTTGAGAATTTGGTTGCTAGGAGATTGATAAGTCTCCCTGCACGGTCATCAGTGTCATGCACATAAGGTGTACGTTTCTAACATTAAGCAGACTACTTAAAGATATTCGTGTGGTCATTTTGCTGCATTTTTGCCACTGTAAAAATGTTCTGTTCTTCTGTTATTTAAAAACAAATTTCCCTGTCACAGTTTTTCATTAGCTGTACATCTACTGACGTCCTAAGTTTATGTACATTGATTTCTTAAAGTGAATTGTAAAATCGGGGTATAGAAGAGGACACCAGCCAGGCTTCTCCTGGTTGTTGTAAACAGTTGGAAATACCAATGTCATTAGAGTTAGCTATAAGGAAATGTTCTATCTTATTTATTTCAATTTATGTATTAAGTATTCAATTCGAAAGTGTAACGACTGTATTAAATAAATCTGACTTTTGACTTGAGAGATACTTCATACCAACAATTAAGAAATGATGGGGTGTGAGTGCTGAGGTGATGTAATCTTTAACTATAACAATCTCAGAATTAAACACACCAAATTCTCACAGTAGGGCCATATTCCTATTACATTTGTAATATGCCTCCAATAGATCTGACTCATTTGTACCTTGTTTTTATCCTACAGATTTTGTCCTCATCACCTTCACTATTACTATTATTTTAGAAAATTAGTTTGTAACATTGCCAGCATTTCAGTATCATCAGTATTTCACTGAAACATAGTCAGCATTTTGAAATAAGTGCAATATCTATAAATATATTTTTTCCATAAAAGTGAAAGTGTATCTGATATAGGTAACATTGTCGCTGGGAAAATGTTACGTACTTTAATGGACTTGTATGAGGCTTAATTCGGTCCTTTTAAAAATTGCCATTTGTTTTTATAATTGTTTTTTAAAGTCCTGTTTATGGGGCTGGAGATTAAAGAGATGGTTCAGTGGTTAAGGTGCCTGCTGACCTGAGTTCAGATGCCCAGGACACCCACAGTAAACATGCATCTGGAATCCCCATGCTCCTATGCGAAGGCATACAGGAAAGTCCCCAGCATTCCATGGGCCTAGTGCACACACTGACTGTCTAAAACAAGGTGCTCAATGGGAACCAGCACCCGTGGTTGTTCTCAGACCTTCCTCCCTGACCTCTCCACAAACCTACTGTACTTTAAATAATTCTGCTTTTAGAAACAAGTTGGAACTTTATAATGAGTGACTTGAACATATGTATTACCTGTAGCTTTTGAAATATTCACAAGAAAGGAGGTACCATTTGCCTTCATGTTTGCCTGTAACCCAGATGTAATAAACACCCAGCCCAGTAGCTGTTATCACACACTGCTTTACACCTGTGGCCATGCTTGGATCACGTGAAGACAGAAGTGATTTGGTATCTGCACTTTTTTTTTTTAACCTCAAAACAGCTGATCTAAACATATGCTGTGTTTAATATAAATCTCCTCATGGTTATTATGTGGCTATGTAAATATTTTCAGTAAGGGTATAGATTTCATTTCTTAAAGGAAAGTTATCTAGTACCTGAGAGAAGCAGAATTTGTATTGTAATTCTCAAATGGGAGTCTGTAAGAGGCAGTTTGTATTCAGCTAACTTTAGGAACAAGCTGCCATCTCAGAAACCTTTGACAGATCACCCTCATGGAGACACAAACATGTCTCTCTGCGTTAGATACATTTCCTAATGGCTATCTACACACATTCTGCCCTCACACTTCCTGAGTAATTTAAAGAGTGTGTCCACCACCGATACCCTTATCTTATGTGTTTGGCTGATTGACTAATGAGTATATCTATAAACAACACACACACACACACACACACACACACACACACACGGCTTTTTTTCAGTAATGTATACAATAACTTGCAGAAAAATGGAAGATTTAGCATTTTGTATTTCATTTGAGGAAGTGGAGATGAGGACCCAGTAAGACCAACAAATTATAACCAAGTAGAGCAAGAACTTAAAAGAGCAGAGGAAAGGCTCAGGGCGGAGGTGCTTGTCCAGTGTGCAACAGCAGCACCATCAGATCCATACAGGTCCTTTTAACCGCGAGAAGTGTTGGTGTGTCAGTGCACGCCTGCAGCCCCAGCTCTCACGTGTGCAGGCAAAGAACATCACAAGTCTAAGGCCAGCCTGAGGAACACAGTCAATTCCAGGCTAGCCCACACTGCACAATGACTTTCTATCTCAAAACAAACAGAAATTTGGAAACATCTTAATTACACTAAATGAACAAGATGGCACACTTAAAAAAAGACTTCAACACTCTCCTTTATGTGAGATTTATGTTGGTAACATCATGTAGTGTCTTCGATAGCAAAAGAACAATTGATGTCTGTGACATTTTAGATTTTTTTTTCTTTTTGGAGCATACATGGTACAAATGTGAAATTATTAAAAGTTGTTTTTAAAAGTTTCTACCATTAAGATCCATATCTAGCTACTGTTCTAAATGTTTAAACTTAACATGTGTCTGTGTGTCTGTGTCTGTGTGTGTGTGTGCATCTGAATGTGTAAATGCATATGTGTGTGTATGTTTGTATGTGAGAATGTATGTGTGAGTGTGAGCGTGAATGCATGTGAGTGTGTGTTTGTGTGAGTGTGTGTGGGTGTCTGTCTGCTAGAGGATAATACTCCTTCCACCTTCAAGTGGGTTCTGTGGATTAAACTCACTCCATAAACTTGTCCGGCAAGTGCCAGTGTCACATCTCACTGACCCTGAGTGTTTACATTTAATGAACATGTTAAAAATGTAATAAAATCTCTCACCACATTAACAGTACTTTAAAAGTCTTGTTCGGGAAACGTTTTGCAGTGTGAGTAGGGGCTGTTTCCTTCCTAATCGGAGTACGCTAGACACATTGAATCCTGACCCTCTAGCAAACAGTGGCGAATACTGAACTAAGAGCAGAAGCGAGTTTCTCAATGGAATTTGAATTTAGCTTCTATCTGACGTCATAGAGCTCTCTCCATTTATAAATGGATGCTTGTAAAAAGGAAAAGGTTTACAGGCATGTGAAAGCACGCTGGCGAATTTGAGTTAGGGATGCATTCAACTTTGGTACATAACAATATTCAGCACTGCATATTGTATTTACACACACTCACTCTAAATGTGCCAGAATAATTTCTTTTCCCTGATTTAATTTTTTATTAAGTCACCACTGAAAGGCAAAAAAACATGATGAACACGTATGTGTGTTACGTTCTGGTTTTTCATTAGTGATGGAAGTGTCTGGAAACTCCTGTTCTGACGTCCTACTGCTTTGTTGCCTTGTCCCTTAAGTGATCTTCAGATCAGGGCTCTGGACTCTTGTAGCAAAAATCATAAAAAATAGTGTAATTTTCATAAGCTCATAGGAATGTTAAAATTCATGCAGAAGCTCCAGAAATTTGATTATAGAAACTGCATCAAATAAGTACCGTTTTCTACAACTTCAGTATTATGAGGTTAAAACTTACTTTTTTCCCAACTTGTGTACTTTAGATAAAACGTTGCCTGTCACTCTGAATTTCCTTAATTTAGGTTGGCCGTACGCTCTGTAGACCTCTAGTTCTTTTTCAGAGATTTCACTTTCCTGATTTGCTTTCTCTCCAGTTCAGGATGAGCTTCCTGTTTGGAAAAGCTTGGTTTTCTACTGCTTTTCTTAGAGTGTAGACTCAAACCACTGGAGTATAATGTGCAGTCTGTTGCCCGTTAGGTATGTGACTGATTCTGTCCTCGTGTAGGACATTGTCATGATTATGAGAAAATGTCTGACCCTTTGCGTCACTCTTCCCTTGAAGTGTTATTTGTGTATCTCGCAAAGTACTTTTTATTTATTTCCATTCACCCAGTGGCAAATCGAGATCCTAATATTTACATCTGTTTTGACCTGTCAAATTCCATCAGCAGCTAGCAAACAGACATGATCATGCTACAATCTAGTAAGTCCTGCCGGGATAGTATTAATATTATTCTTAGTTTCTGCTGCCATAGTGAGTATCAGTTTCCTTTGTTAACTCTGATTTTCAGTCTTTCAGTGGAAAACAGTTATCATTTTCTACTCTCTTGACTAAGATGCTCCACTAGGAGACTCTAGATTTTTAAAGTGTTTATATGTTTTCCTTTACACTTCCTGCCCTTTTGTGCTAATAATAACACTGTTCTGTATTGCATAAGTATTCTGCAGTAATCCTTTCTGAGTTGTACATTAGTAAATGAAGTTTTAGGATAAGAAATTGATTAGGCATAATTTGAGAATATAGTATCAGTTTAGAGGACAGAACGTAACTGAGGCTACAAGCTTAAGCTCCGTGTTCCTATACCGTTTGAGTTGAATCTTTATTTGGTATTCTAGACCGTATTTGATATTTATTGGATTGCTATTATTTGAACTGTTTTCTATAAAACCTTGTAATAAGAAAACTGGTAAGCCTAAAGCCTGTACCTTGGCTTCAAAAGGCGACCCACTTGGGAAGAAGAGGTAAATAAATATACTTCTTCATACCCTCAGCTCAGGAAGTTGATAATTAAACACGGGACTTGTCTTTTGCTTCCTCTAGTTTAGAATGAGGTACATGGTGACATTTTCAACTGTAAGAGAGATTCCCTACCCAATGAATGGTAATGATGATGAAGACTGTGAAGTGTAGACTGTCTTCCGCACCATTCCCTACTGTCTTCCCACGTGACATATCTTAGCTAGTTTTACTCAGCATATGGCCTGGTGGCAAAGGGAGTTTAAGAGACAAGTAGCTGACTGGCAACCCTCAGGACCATCACCAGAGGAAGTCAGAAGCGGGCAAAGAGATCTGAGGATGACTCTCCTTGACCAATTAGTGGCAGGGATTTCTGAGGTACTTATTTCTTCTTTTCCATCATTAGACCATTTGATTGGGAGAAGAGAAGAGATTTTAATTTTACTCTTGTCATCCAGTACGAGAATTCACTGTTTGAAAATGGAAGTGACAGGTGAATTTCATTAAGATGGATAATAGGCAGCCCCGGAAAACCTTGCAACTAATATCAGCGAGAAGAAATTTTAACCAAGCTATTACTTTTTGGCCAATGTTCTATTACTTGTCTTGACAACCTTGTATTTAATGATGGAGAATATAATAGGTTGAGGAGCTTTCATTTTAGGTTTTCATTTTAAAGTACGTGTGTGTGTGTGTGTGTGTGCGTGTGTGTGTGTGTGTGTGCTTGTGCGTGTATGTGTATGTGTGTGTGTGCACGCCTACAGTTTTTAAGGTCTAGATTGTACTGTAGTGCTACTTTCCTGGTGGAAAATAAAATCAGATAATTTTACACATATTTGTGATGGAGGCAGTCTGGGAATCATTAGTGAGAACTGCCTGCGATGCTGACATGTGTATTTTTAACAGAAAGTATTCTGCTTCGCATGTTTGTAAAAACTGAAAATCTGTGGAGTGAAGGTCTTCCTGGGGTATGGTCAGGCCAGGAGTCCTTAGTTCCTGGAATTTGCGCATGCCACTGAGCCTTTCTTCCCTGCTGTGGGTCTTTATTCTGATTCCTCCTGCTCAGACTCCTGTAGAGCTAAGAAGTCCCTCATCTCCATTTGGCAGAGGCAAGGCTATGTGCTTAACTATTGCAATGCTTTGGATGCATAGCAGAGTGTACGGAACAAAAGTTGTGAGCTATCGGCCTCTATGTCTGGGACTAATATTATTATCTGCCAGCCTCAAGCATAGTGTAAAATGCAGCTTTAAAGCTTCTCGTTGTGTTTGGTTCCTTTTCTCTGCCAATCTTTGCAGTGGTTGATGATGTCATATTCTGTGCATTTGCACTTTAGTGAAGAGCTATGTTTTACTATTTCACATTGGACTTTATTCTTTAATATTAGTAATTAATAACTATTTGTTCATCTAGTTCCTCATAAAATGTGAGTGGTTCCATCAATGGAGAATAAATGTTGAATTCCCATATTGTAGATGATTGCTGTCGTGTGGTTCCTTTTGTTCTAATGGAATGCATTATGGTGGTGTCTGACGGGCTCACAAACATCGGTGGATAGCTTTACGAAGTTGTTCTGGTCCTTAGCTTCATTTTCCACCAAATGAACATTCATCCCTCCCAGTAGAGCTGCTTTTTCCTAAAAGAGACTCACGATGAATGAAGCACTGTGGCTCCACTGGTGCTGGCTTTCATGGTAAAGGACCTGATTATTTTTGTTTTCAGGAATACAAGTTTGAGACTTCCCTGAATTCTTTTCCTACTCCCAGACTTTGTGATTTGGTTTTTGCTGTTGTTTGTTTGTTCTAGGGACTTTACTCTCCAGGCAGTACAATGTCCTTCAGGGGAACTAGTTGTCTTGTTTGGATTCCCTGTTTACCACTAGTTGGTCCTATCTCTCTCACACCCACACCGTGTCTCTAACAAGTCTAGAGCACTGGTTCTTAACCTGTGAGTAGCAACCCCTTTGGGGGTTAACTGATCTCTTCACAGGGGTTACCTAGACCATCTGCATATCAAATGTTTACATTACAATTCATAACAGTAGTAAAATTACAGTTATGATGTAGCAACAAAAATAATTTTATGGTTGGTTGTCACCACAATGTGAGGAGTTATATTAAAGGGTTGCAGCATTAGAAAGCTTGAGAACCTCTGGTCTAGGGTGTGGATCACACTTTGTAAATATGGCCCTAGAATATAGCCTCTCTCTGCGCATGCTCTGAGCTTTTGATATAAATGGTAATAAAATGGTTTGTTCGTTTTTGAGACAGGATCTTCCATATCCCAGATTGGCCTCAAATTTGGTGCATTGTTGAAGATAACCTTGAACTTCCGATCCCCTGTCTCTACTCCTCCTCTGCGGGAATTAAAGATATACACCCATAACACCCAGTTTATAATAGTAAGAATTTTAATACCAGAAGAAAAAAAAGCTAAGTTTTCTATCCTTGGAGCTTATGTTTCTGATTTAGATCATGCCATTTAGCCCAGGCCTGATCTCTTAATAGCCTACATGCATATTCACACTGTTTTGGAAATAGTCACAAACAATGGGCCATTGATTTCGATATTGTTTTAAAAACCTAAATCAGATTTTCTCTATTCTTATTCACATTGTAGTTTTGTAATTTCGGTGCCTTCTAGACCGTTATGAAAGTTAATTTACTGTCTGGAAAAGCAGCTTGGAAACTAAGAGCACTTGCTGGTCTTCCAGGGGACCTGGTTTTAGTTCTCAGGAAAAGAAGTAAAATGCTTCTAGCTCCAACTCCAGCCTCCGTAGGTCCCAGTCTGCATGTGGTACACATACATACATAGAGGCAAATGCGCACATCAAAACTTAAAGATACATGAATAAATCTTTCAAATAAAGTTAATTCAAACTTCTAGAGAGTTGTTTTCCTTTTTCTCTGATTACAAAAATTGAACCAAATACATGATAATAAATAAATCTAAAACTGAAACGTATGTAAGTCATCAATCGGGTGCAATAGATTATGCTTTTAGTATCAGGACTCTGTGAGATCAAAGCTACATGGAAAGTTCTAGGCCACTCAGGAAAATATGAAGAAAAGTACTTGTTGGTGTGTGTGTGTGTGTGTGTGTGTGTGTGTGTGTGTGTGTGTGTGTGTGTGTAGGGCATGTTGTGTGTGTGTGTTTGGGGGAGTTAATACATGTATACATGTATGCATTTTAAACTGTTTTGTTTGGTGAGAGACAACGTTTTTAAACTACATGGAAAAGGGATGATAGTGAAGAAATACTACAATAATTTAAGTGATCGTGTCAGATAAAGGGAGGAAAATAGCTTTCTTGTGCCAGGTATGTGGTGTCCCCTCTATCCTGATGGCAGTTCCTGTGGTTTGTTTAGGTTTTAATGTGTCCCAGAAAGTATTGCTATACCGTGAAGACGTTAGGCTGTGCTGTAATGAAACGGGGCGGGCAGGGGGCTGAAGTGGAAGGCTCATAGAATATTTTATCATTTGGGCCTTCCCAGAGAAACCTAGCTGAAATTTCTGAGTGGTCAGCTTGACATTTTAAAGCAATGAGAAGTTGTGTCATTATTTCTGGAGTACCGCGGTAGTTAGAGGAAAGGATTTAAAGTTCACTCCAGTAATTGCTGACAGCTTCCCCGGAATGCGAGGTGCTTTTAGTAAGCATATGCAGCCTTTGGAAAAGGCAGCCTGCTAGGGACCTGAAAGGGAACGGTGGACTTTGTAAGATGAGGGGGACAAAAATGTAGATTGAGGCATTTCTGTGCCCCTGCAGTAATTACATTCATTTTGTAGGTGGAAGAGTAGTGAAATAGCTTTTAATGGCTGTTCATGTGTTTATGGTCTTCAAGCAAAGAACAATGTCAGGCTTCGGAAATGCCCCTATATATTTTCTGTAACTAAAAATACAAAACCTGGTGGCCAGGTTGTCGCAGGGAGCCAGGCAGGTAGTGTCACTGGACTTGGCACGGTTCATGCAAAGTGCTAAAGCGGTGATCCCTCCTGTAAAAGCATTCCCCTGCCTGGAAACCTGCAATTTGCCTTGGTCCCAGATGGGGAGGAAGCTGACAAACAGCCTCGAGCCATACATAATGGCAGGGCTCCCATCCTGACTGAGGCAAAGTTGAAGAAAGGAGAAATCCAAGTCTCCATAAGTATTTGAGTCAAGAATTCTATGCTTTTAGTGAAGGTTGTTCCTCCCTTCTCTGCTGTGAAGTTGCATTTGTTCTGCTTGTTTTGCTCCGCCCTTCTCCCCTTCTGGATGCTGTCCAATCGTTAACCGAGAGCAACACATGAGGGTGGTGTTTTAATAACACTGCAGTCCCTTCTGCTTCAGCACCACACATTTATTGCGTAATAAAGAACACCCCACACCCGTGCCAGCCAGGTTCCCAGTGTATGTAACACACATACATTTATATGCACTTATAATTAATTTGTCCTCTCCATGACCTTCAGAAATATAGGAAGACATGGAATTAAGAATGTTGTGTTTCATCCAGAAGTTTAATTGCATCATCTAAATTTTGTACCTTTATCTAAAGTCTAAACCCAAAAATGTGACTTTATGGATAAGTTTTTAAATGATAGTAGTTACTAATTTCATAATTTGTTATTTATATGAAATTTAACTACTCTGACATATTCAGGAAATATAAACTTTACAGAGTAGAGGGGCCTCAAGAACCCTGGCCTTTTGTAGAGAGGCTTACTATATAAGTAGGTAACATTTCATCTATCTCTCAGGTAAGGAGGTCTGGCCTCATAGAAGGAAGTCTGTGTAATTATAGGCAACAGGGATCAGACCTTCACTGCTAAATCACAAATTAATAAAAGGAACAATAAAACACAGTGTGTCCAGGTTTTACTCTCTGTTATCCAGACAGAAAGCACCCAGCATTGTGCATGAGGCATTAGAAGTGGGGTGAACACTCTCTTCCATTGGGTAAGCACACTAGCTTCCCTCTACGAGCTGAACAGCATTCACATTTGCTTCAACTTTATGAGGACGGCTCTGCCTTAGTCCTTAGAACTATATCCTGACGTCAGTTCCCAGCTACCACAGGTATCAGCTTCAGAGAGCAGACCGCAGGGTGAACTGGGAATAGAGACAAACATGGGTAATCGAAACCTCCCGTGACAAACAGAAGAAACACAGGCTTCAAGTAGACCATTCAGATGTCTCTCTTTCACTGAGGAATCTGTTTCTCAATCATTTATTTCTTATAGTTTGCACTGACATTCTGTAGTAGTTCAGTATCAGGGGTATTCGGAGTCTCTGTGATGTATAATGCACAGTCAGATGTTTAAGATGGGATACAATGTAATTCAAACATACACACATAAATACATACATACACACATGCATACTTGCATACCTATGTACATACGATTCAGCAGAGGACACGGCAGACATTGACCTGCAGTGTTACTAAGCCTGGTAATTACTTGTAAGATCATGTGATGTTTCATATACTCATACATGGTGTGGTATTTAAGTTGGGCTAAGTTGTTCTACATCTTTTTAATTTATAGCTTCTTCATTATGTAAACATTTAAAGTGCGATCTTTGACCTTTATGAAGTATGTAGTGCCCTATATTACTTGTAATTACTCCCCCGTGCACACTAGCACACTGCAGCTTTCTAGTCCTTTTGATCCAGAACATGTACCCACGGACAGACAGCTCCCCATCTTCCCCTCGCTCCTGATTCAGGTCAGGTGTTAGATTCCACATATGCGTAACATCATGCGGTGTTTGTCTTTTTGTGCCTGGCTTGCCCCGCTTACTCTAATGGTTCCCTAGTTACATCCATTATGTGAATGACAGGGTTTTGTTTCATTCTTTTACAGCTGAAGAACAGTCTGAGGCAAAGCTCCCAAATTGTCTTAACCTATTCATCAGGTGATTGACATACAGATTTCCTCTGGATCTTGGCTATTGTTACCAGTGTTGCAGTGAACATGGGTGTGTGGTTGTTCCTTAAGCAGAGGAATCCATTTCCTTAGACTATACATCAAGTAGTATGATTGCCAACTCGTCTATGAATAAATTTTTAAGATTCTGAGGAGCTTCATATCCTTTGCAGCGAAGTCCCTCCTAATTCCAACAACACAACTGGAGGGGGTATCCACTTACTCCCTTCCCCCTGGTTATCTTTTGTCTCTTTGATAACAAGCGGTCTTGCTACACAGGGTGACAGCTCATTGTGTTTCTGATTTGCCCATCCCTGATGAGCAATGATGGTGAACCCTCCTTTCCTATACACCTGTTGGGCATTTGTATGTCTTCTGCATATTAAATGTCTATTGGGCATTTGTGTCTCTTCTGTGTATTAAATGTCTATTTAATTCCTGTGTTTATATTTTGAGTGTGTGTGTGTGTACGTGCATGTGTGCGTGCTTGCACGTGTATGTGTGCGTGCTTGCATGCATGCATGCATGCCATTGGCATGTGTGAGGTCAAAGCATGACTTGCAGTAGGGTCAGCTTTCTACTTCCACTCATGGGGATCCAAGAATCAGACTTGAACATGCAGGCTTGACAACAAGCCCCTCTCCACCTGGAGCCGTCTCACCAGCTCCGAGTCCTTACTTACAGTGGGGTTTTATTATTTTCTTTGAAGAGTTCTTTTGCCTTTCTGGCTTAATTTGCTTATAGGCACTTTGTTTATTTATTCATTTTGTCAGAGTTGCCAATGGTGTAGCTTCTTGATTTCTATTCTGTATAATTGGCAAATAACAATGCTGATTTCTGTTGTGTGTATTATAGAAAGTGTTTATTCATTAAGATTAGGAAATAAGATATGTTTGTAGTGATGCTGTTACTTTTCAAACATGAAAATCCATATTTGGCACAGATCTGTAAAAAATTTACTTGGTAATTGTCCTTAATCGCCATTTTCCCCTTTTCTTTCTGACTAGGCGAGGTGCTTTATTGGCTACTCATTTCTAATTAATGAATCCCCACATCTTGGGACCACATGTAGACTTTTAATTTGATTGAAATATTGAAGAATCTGTAGAATATCAGAGTAAGACTCCCTTGCCTCCATATAATATATATATATATTTTTTTTTTTCTCCTAAACTTGTCTGTGAAGGACACCATTGGCTTTTCATAGGGGTTACATTGAACCTGTAGTGAACTTCAGCAGTGTGGCCTCTTAAATAGTATCTACCTTTTTTCAACCCTGAACACATGGTTTCTTTAAAACTTGTGTATGTGGTCTATAATTTTTTTCATAATTCTCATTATGTAAATTCTTTACCTTTTTGTCAAGCTTATCCCTCGGAAATATTTGCAAAAGTCATACAAAGGATTTCTGCCTTTATTTCTATTTCCCACAATTGCTGCTGCTGTATCGCCATGCTGGTCTTGTTTTGTTTCAGTTTTGTATGCTGATGCTGTGTCCTGCGTCTTTGCTGACTTACTTCGTAATAGTTAATTGTTTTAAATGAAGTCCTTGTGATGTTTCTCTATGTAAGAGACCATGTCATCTTCAAGTAGTGGCAATTTGGCTTCCTCCTTTCCAGTGGAAATGCTTTCTTTCTTTTGTCTGGTTGCTCCAGCTAACACTTTCAGTATTGTGGTGAGTATGTGAGGTCAACGTGGACATTTTTGTCTCATTCCTGGATTTTGAGGACAGGCTTTTGGCTTTTTTTATTTGCCCTTATGTTAGCAGTTAGTCTATTATTTATGACCTTCATTGCATACCAGCTTATAAATATTGTCTCAAATGCTACCATAGAGCCTTTTCACCCTTATTTTAGTAATGGTACTCTAAGCATACAGTTTATTTGATGGTATACTTTTATGGTATAGTTTTGTTCACACTTACTAAGAAGCAGCATAGCTTTGTGTGTTACAAATATTACTATGCTAAATATTCCCAGTATGATATCATGAGACTTATTAAACATGAAGTTGGAGAGTTGGATTTACAGAGGTCCTGTGACTAATAAATGAGTGAACTTGGCCTTAAACTCCAAGATCTAGCCCATGTCTTAATCTTTGCTTGCCCTAATTGACACCATGGCTCCTAGTCTTATGGTTTTTGTGTAGAGAATATTATCCCCCTCTATCCATAAATCGGAGAGGGGGAGATTTGGCAGGTGAATGTTCACTCTGCAGGTCTGGAAGCTGGTCATAAAGTTTGTAAAGAGAACCACTGCTGCCATTTTGTGGAAAAACCAAATGGACTTAGAACTACTGAGATTTGTTTGAGAGATGCTCAGTTACTTCCACTTAATCACCAGTCTTAGCTTCGTCGCTACTTGACGGGTTTTATGGGCTCTCCATATGTCACTGACCCTCCTGCATTGTGTGTTCCACATGTGTAAGCTTCACAGGGTGCAGACAAATCAGAGGGTGTTTATAAGGCCCTTCCAGCCTTGACCTCCACATGTGTGAGCCACAGGTGGTTAAAGGACTTTGGCTTTCCCCATCTCCTAAGCTGCTGAAGAAATTTTGAATATTCATTCTCTTATAGTGGCCCCATAGAAGAAAGCCCTGCTCCATTCCTTATCACTTTCTCTTCAGTGACAATGCTGCCTTTTGACCTGGTTAATTGTCCTCGGCAGCCTCCAGTTAGCCTGTGTCATGGTTCCCTTTGGGAGCATGCCCACTGGGCTGGATAGTAATGATTTTTCCTTCTTACCTAAGTTAGGTTAAGAATTTGTGTTCTCCCCTTATTAAAGTTATTTCCCAATGTGATTTGTTTTGTAAGCTTCCCATAGTTATGTTAAATGCAGGATTGCCAAACACCAGTTTAATTACTCTTACATGAGATGAAATCCACCCTCAGAAGTTTTGGCAGGACAAGCTGGTCTTTTTTTCCAAACAGACTCTCACACAATTTTCTCTTTACCCCAAGCTGACAAAGTAATTAATTACTTATATTAGAAATTGAATTATGGGCTGGGGATTTAGCTCAGTGGTAGAGCGCTTACCTAGGAAGCGCAAGGCCCTGGGTTCGGTCCCCAGCTCCGAAAAAAAGAACCAAAAAAAAAAAAAAAGAGAAATTGAATTATATATGTACACACTGTGCTGTTATCATTTCTTAATGTTGGCATTCCTTTTGTGTTAACTAATAACTGGTCATTGCCCTGTATGTGGTGGGCAGGAGATACAGTGAGAATTTGGTCATCAGTGAGAGCCGCTTCCCAGCCTCCACCTTGAATAGCTGCACAATTCAAAACTGTTATTTTGCCCATATTTCCACCAATAATGTAAAGATGAAACTAGACGTTAGTGATTGTTACTGTTAAATATCTTATAGTGTGTGAATTCTCTCCTGTCCTATGGCGATATTATATTGATGATGTCTTGTGCTTAAAACCTATCTCTATGTCAGGTTTCTCAGGTATGGTTAACTCTTTGCAGGTTTTCAGTCACATAAGAAGGAAAGTAAAATGCTCAAGTCAGCAGCAACTGCTCAACAAAATGTATAGGAAGTGGCTGTGTGTGTCATAGAAGGATCAGATTGAATCTACCCTGTATTTTCTTTGAAAACCGTAATGTTGGGCATTGTAGAGTTAAAGATTATGTGTTAATGAAATCGCCACCGTGTTAGACCAACATAAGTTCCACAGAAAGAGAACTTTGTAGCCTGAAAACTTTGCTGAAAATGGTGATGAGAGATTTGGGGTCAGTGGTGCGCCTACTTGGATGGGGAAGGCCGGGGAGATGGCATTGCTTACTAGATGCCAAAAGTATTGTGGTAAGGACCTGAGTGTGGGGCTCCATCACCCATGCAGTGAAAACAATATTCACAGAAGCCAGACTTAGGTAACCCCAGTTATCTGTAACCCCCGCGCTGGTGAGGGTGGGTGTGGAAACAGGCGAAACATGGAGCTCTTTAACCAATCAGCAGAGCCAAAGGAGGGAGGTCCAAAT
Organism: Rattus norvegicus; assembly: GCF_021556685.1. Classification (NCBI taxonomy): domain Eukaryota; kingdom Metazoa; phylum Chordata; class Mammalia; order Rodentia; family Muridae; genus Rattus; species Rattus norvegicus. The sequence continues at coordinate 86,287,157 of NC_141542.1, read as the reverse complement.
TCTTACCCTGTCTCAAAAATAAAGTGGAAAGTGATGAAGAATACACCCAACTTGGACACCTCCATACAACTACAGAGAGAAGCACACATTAACACAATCATGTACACACCACATACACACACACACACACACACACACACCCCATATGATGAGCAGCCTCAGACTGCTACCCACAAACAGCTCAGCTGCTGTTTGATGACACTGGTGTCTGGACTTGCCTGACCGTTTATAAAATAAATACTTTAAAGATTTCACCAGGGAGATGTTTTGCAAGATTAACCCACCATGGATCCACGATAAACAGGAATAAAGTTTTTATGGCCCTTGACAGTTCACCGAGGAGTTAAAAATGGTTGCATATGTTTTAAGGTAACCCTGGTTATGATCGTTTTCATTTGTTGGGCCTGTTGGTAGATTCTTAGCTAGTACTTGTACTTCATATCAATTCTGGAGCCACTTTTCTTTGCTAACACTTTATTCAAACAGCTGCTAACCTAGTAACACAGACTTCAGCAAGTTCGGTGTCTTCTTTTCAACATTTCTAAGAGAGTTTATTAGTAAAGATTCAGCTCGAGCAGATGATTACATAGAAATATTGAATTAATTAATGTGTTTAACACCATTTTATGCAACTGGCATAGAATGGGAGAGATAGTTTCTGAGTTCCAAAAAAAAAAAAAATTAAAAAGTAAGTGCCTACTTGATTTCTGACAGGGCAGAAACCACATATATAAAAATAGAACCACACATGGTAGCCACTTTACTTTGGGAAGAATGACATTTTATTCTCCTTTTTATTTTCTTGTGAAACTAACATTACTTGACCTCCTTTACTATTTGCTTCAATTAACACTTTCGGCTTTCCATGTTGGCTTTCCATGTCGTGCCGTGGAGATGGCACAGTCAGTAAAGTGCTTGCCAGGCAAGCATGAGGCCTAAACCTGAGTTCAGTCTACAGAACTTATGTCAAAAACCAGAGGTGGCATCCTGTGCTAGTCCCAGGGTTAAAAAGGCAGATACATGTGTATCCCTCAGACTTGCTGCTCAGCTAGCCTGGTGTACTTGGAAGTTTCCAGGCTGAGAAGAAAAACCCTGTCTCAAAAAAATTTTTGGAAGGAGTATAGTACCTGAGAAACTATACTCAAAGTTAATCTCTGACCTACACACACACACACACACACACACACACACACACACGCACGCACACGCGCACACGCGCACGCACATACACACACACACACACACACACACACACACCACACACACACCACACCAAAACTGAAATTTTAAAATTGTTTTTAAAAAACAGAAGTTGCCAATTTGACAGAAAATAATCCAGAACACTTAGCCTGTACTCTATATGATTAATTTCATACACCCTTGCAAATGGAAAGAAATCATAAGCCCCCTGCATTCTTTCTCAGTACCAGAAGCTTAACTAATCTCCTTGTGGGTTAGTAGAATCAGGTCATACTAGTAATAAAGTTTTAAGTTGTATAAAGTTTATATAAACAAAATATGTCCAAGGGAAACTCTTCTTAACCTTGTATTATTTCATTCAGCATATTTGTTATGTAAGTAAATTATCTTAGTGAAATAGCCACCATATTTAAGCATGAATTCCTTCGTGTTCTCTTTCTATGTGCATACTGTCTTGTTAGTGTGAGTTTCTTAGTATGTTAATGCGTTTTGTCATCAACCTCCAATAAGTGTTAAACAAAACAGGAGCAGGTATTTTAACACATTCTTCTCTTTCTTGGTGAGAAGGTCCTGTCAGTGACCAAACCTGACTTTTTGTATATACTCAGCAAGCACTTTGCTTGAGTTACCCTGACCTTGACACTATTTTACTTCATTACTATTGTTATTAATTATTATATCTTCTTATTTAAAACAATTTTTGTATTTAAAATATTTAAACAGATTTCGATCATATGCTTCCCTTTCCTCAAGTCCTTCCAGGTCCTATCCTCTGTCTTACCCAAACTTTAGTTCTTAAAAAAAAAACAAAAAACAGACAAAAAGCCAACGTCTGCTGTTTCTCGCTGTTGAGGGAGACGGTACAAGTGGAACACTCAGGTGTGGAGAGGACATTAACTCTGTGGTTCACTCTCATCAGTGACTCCGCTTTTGTTTTAGCATAACTCTGGAGGAGAGCAAAGTTGTACTGCTGCCTATGTCCATTGAATTCATCTCTTCACAGCTGTGAAACTACTACTGTTATTTTGCTAGTTTTACATGCCACTGTGTGTGTGTGTGTGTGTGTGTGTGTGTGTGTGTGTTTCAATGATCTGTATCTGTTTACCTATATGTAAATTTTCAATCAGTTCTCTCCTTAATGCCTCACCCATGTATTATGGCTCTCGACTGCCTGATACAGATCTGCACACGGAGAGCATGTTGAAGCCTCCGTGTTGAAGTGTACATAGCTCAATATGCTTACCGAAGAAGCTAATCGATCATTTGTTCAAGAAGTCACCTTTTTCCTAAAAACATTCCTTTAATACTTAGTTATATACAGTTTGGAAGAACATGCCAGACTTACATAAAATGAAGTTAGCTTCAGCCTTCTATAGAATAGGTATAGGCTGCTTATGAGAACTTCCTAGACTACATTGCAAAAAATAATCCATGTACCGAAAGTTCAAACTCCAATTTCAAAATTGAAAACTAAAATACTATTAGTATTATATGTAGTGGTCCATCGTTGTATTGGGCTTATATTTTGATTTAAACAGTGGTAACCAACTCTTTATTAATGTGAAAATTTAAACAACCTTTTTTCCCAATACTTGCATTTTAACATAAAATATTTAAAATATTATAGGTTCTCTGACATATTTAGGAGTTCCTTATACTGACAATAAATTACACCATAGTGTTTGAAGTTAAACAGAGCTTCTGTTTAGTAGTTAGGATTTAACACTAGTAGCCGTTGCTTCTTTAATGCGGAATGTCAACCTAACTTTAGACACAGCCATTAGCATTTGAGTTATTATGGGATTTTCCTTGTGTGGACTACTGTTTTTGGTAAAGTTTAATCTATGACTTGTGTATTGAAATTTGTTACGTATTACAAGTAAGGAAATCTACTGTAAGAAAAGCAATGGGACACAAAGTTATGTGACGGGCATAGTCTCTTACAGCATCAGCACAAGAAACACTACAATAGCATTATCATTTTTGATGTCTTGATTCCAGCAAAAATAAACATCCCAGTGTTTGCATCTGGTATACTCTTCTAGAAAGAACAGATCCTCCTGAGTATATTTTAATCTGCCATTCTTTTTGAATGGCATTTTAACAATGTCCATTGTTGTGTTCAGATGTCCTTATTTTAATGTCCTCACCTTAAGGAAAAAAGATGTTTAAAACTCGCGTGTTCTTTTGTATAGTTCTGTCCTATTTCCATATCTGAGAGGTTGATACCTCTATGTGTAATGTCTGCACATGCTCATGTGTATTTCTTGAGTTCTGCCAGAGGAACTCTGGCAAGCTTTATGCTGGTTAAACACTGCTTGTCAAACACTAGCAAACTCAACTCATGAATAAAATAGCAAGCCGAAATATTTGAAAAATACGTCAGCAGTGCAGAACTAAGCTCCTGGGTAAATGCTTGGGATAAGAGTTTTCCTCCCCAGGTCTGAAGTGTTCACATATACATAATGAGGTATCTTGAGGAGAGATCTGAAGTTCAAGCAGAAGTAACACTATACAGCATTCCTGGCATGCTCCCATGTAGACTCCTGTACAGCATTCCCACAATGCTCTCTGGTTGATGACAACCCGTCTTGTTTTTGGCTGTGGGCTATTCTTGTAGGTGTCACACTAGCCCCACAGTCATTTTAGGGGTTGGATATTTTTGTTTTTCTGACTTCCAGATTAGAAAAAAAACATTTCAACTCAGTGAAGGAAGTTTGAAAACCCGATTAGAAAAAAAAAAGTGGGCAAAGGATGTTGCTAATCAGTTTTCAGAAAAAGAAGCAGCATTTAAACTTCTAGGGGTGAGCTTCTGTCACAATTTTAAATGCATGTAAAACTACAAGACTTTTCACACTGATCCTTCTGTGTGAATATCTGTGTATGTAATAACAACAAAGACGGAGTGATCATAAATCTATGCTGTTGACGGTCTGGATGCATGATTCATATTACATTTTAAATGGATCCGGATAGACTTCTAAATGTGAACATTAGGATCCTGATTTCTCTTGAGAAGGAGACTGGGGGATTTTGAGCAATGACTTAACTTTCTCAGTCCTTTATATTGTTTCCTCTTTCTTCACAATGGCATAGAGTCTGTGTATGAAGCTGGATTGGAGGAACAATGTTGTCGTGATTTTAGTAGCATCTGTGACTACACACTGCTTGACTGTCTCCTCCCTGTCACAAGGTCTATGGAATGCTTGGGCCATAGTGTTGAGTAGAACACTCTCTTCTCCTCTCAAAATCCAGTAGGATCATATCAGTCTCTCAATTGCTAGACTCAATAAGGGTGACTGTCCTTTCATGGATTCTAGAGTATTTTATATCACGGCAGTTCATTGATCTTCACCAAAAACTTACCAAATAATTATAGAGCTATATTGCCCAAAACGAGAAGCATGTTTACTAAGTGAACTAAGTCAATGCTCAGATCAGCCCTGAGAAGTAGAGACAAGAGCATTTCCAGTTAAAGGAGGACAGGGGGCAATGTTAAGTTCTTTAAAATGCTTGGCAATTTAAGAATGCATCTTCACTCTTAGTGAACAGTTCTGCCCAAGCCGTACTCAGCATTTGGAATTCATTGCTACTTTTCAAATGTATGATAAAGATTCACAGGTTAAGTAATTAGTTAGGGTTATATCACTGGCCCTCTGTAGCATCCTGGCTCTGAGTAGAGAGCTCTGGAGAGCAGGACAGAGCCAGCCATTTTGATGACGCCCTATTCTGATAAGCATTAGTTACATATCCGGTCACAAGATATGTAACTTCTTCAAGAAACTAACTGTGGTAATAATAAGGATACACTTTCTTTTATGAACTCATTTCCTCTATCGAGGTAGCAGTGAAGTCATTTGTATATTTAATAGCTTCAATGTGGATTCTTAAGAAAATGTCAAGCTCCCAGGACAAATACCCGATGCTAACTCAAAGCCTGCCTCTGCTTTGTGAAAAGACTAAGCAGTTTAGACTGAGGGCTGTGTTAACAGAATTCCAGCTTTTCTGTGGGATGATCCAAAAACAGCAAACAGAAGACGTCAAATTTCTTAACAGTCGCAAGTGCATACACGCACGCTAAGCCATTCCTGTCGTTAGCCGCTCTTTGGTTTATAGAGATCAGCGTTAGCACATTTTGGTTTACAGCCTAGCATGCTCCATAGAGGACCGTGTTAGGAAACAATAGCAGGGTCATTTAAGATGGCAAGGTCTGTGCACTTTACCTCACACTGAAATGGCTCTCAGCTAAATGTTTGTGTTCAGTCTGACTCGAGGACATTTGCCTGGACAGTGTGCCTTGCTCTGTGACAGACATTTGTGGGATTAAGATCTTGAGTTGTTTCTCTTGCTCTGTGCAAAAGCAGGTTGACACAGGTACTGTGATGTGAACCAGAGAATGCGAAATAAATGATTGTTAAATTAAGACAAGGCATGGCTTAGCGGGTTAAGCAATACTTAACCTTGTGTCGTCCATGCACACTTTTCATTCTTATTGACTCTGAAAGTGCAAACTAAAAAATGCAAGAATTAGTTAATGACTTGCATAAAGGCAGCAGGGCTGAGTGAAATAAATGAGTGTGTGAAGAAGTGAAGGGTCCTTTGTTCACTGAGACCGCTCCTGAGAGGGATCTCACCAAAGACTTGCCCACTAGAAGAGCATCGAACGCACACAGTATGGATTGACTTAGTGTGTCATTTCCACCCATTCGGCAGAGTGACAGTGGGTGGGAAAGAAGTGGCGGTGACGACGCGTAACAAGTGTTCTTCAATTCCTTTTAAATCACAGCAAATTCTGTAAAGCTGGAAATGCAGAGTGATGAAGAGTGTGACAGGCAGCCCCTGAGCCGTGAGGACGAGATCAGGGGCCACGATGAGGGGAGCAGCCTAGAAGATCCCCTAATTGAGAGCGGCGAGGTGGCCGACAACAGGAAAGTCCAGGACCTTCAAGGCGAGGGAGGAATCCGGCTTCCGAATGGTAAACTGAAATGTGACGTCTGTGGCATGGTTTGCATTGGGCCCAATGTGCTTATGGTACATAAACGGAGTCACACTGGTAAGCAGCTGAGCGCGTAACCTGATGACTGCCCGTGGCGTCTGATGTTGATGTTACCTGACCCCTGTTCTCTTTCCTCTTTATTCAGGGGGGACCATGGGAAGTTATCTTTTCAGAGTTCTGCTAGTCAGGGATTGCTGGGAGGCAGAGAGTAGCCTGGGTCTGGACTTCCTGACTTCAAGTCTGAATAGCATGTCAGAGAAAAGAAGTTTGGGATTCAGTTCAACAGTAGCATTAATACAATAAGGGATCAAAAGGTATAGGAGAATTTCCTTGGGTGATTCAGTCTTTTTATATTTGTATAGATATTTGACCGTACCCAGGGGCAGGTAACAAAGTTGTTAGTCTTATGCTACAGAATAGAACTCAGCCATTTATATAGGGAAGAACCATTTCCGTTTTAGTCAACTTCCTGGATTCTTATTTCTGGTCAGTCTTTGCCTACCAGAGACCTCTGGAGCAGATGGGTACTTTCTCTAGTTCAAGGATGCTACCATCTTGTGATGTTTAATTTTAACCCTGGAGAAAGATGTGTAGGGTTAGACATGTGAAAAGGTGGCAGGTATGTAGACAGAAATGTGGAATTAGCTGAGGAAAAAGCTTGTGGACAATTTAATATAAGCTTTTAGGAATGGATACGAGGAAGGAGTGTTATAGAGACATAGAGTGTTTGATAGAAGGACAGCGAGGGAAGGATGGAAGAAAAGAATGGAGAAAAAACGACACAATAAAAGTGTGTGTGTGTGTGTGTGTGTGTGTGTGTGTGTGTGTGTGTTTAAAGAATAACATTAATGGTTTGCAAACTTTAAAGTTTAGCAAGACAGGGTGGCACACACCTGTAATCCCATAGTGTTTGGCAAGTGGAGGCAGGTGGATCAGAATTCAAGGTCATACTAACTTACATAAAATTTGAGTCCAGCCTGTGCTACCTTGAAGCTATCCACAAACCACACAACAGCCAAACTTTTCAAGCCAGGTGTGGTGGTGCACACCTTTTAGCCCCAGCACTTGGGAAACAGAAGCAGGAGGATCTTTGTGATTGCAAGAACTGGTCTACAAAGTGAGCTCCGGGCTAGCCAAGGCTACATAACGAGGCCCTTTTGAAATCAATAAAGAATAGAAGGAATAGATCTTTGAATAAACCATGGTGGTGGTGTTCGTAGCAAAACATTTAAAATTAATATTCTCCATTTAAAATGTGATTTTTGTTTGGAAAAGAGGACAAATCACATGAAACTTTTATTTTTAAATTTGGCTTCAAAATAATCAACTTAAAAATTTATCCTACAGTGTTTTGTTTAATTAATCAGTTGAACACACACAGTTGGGCTACTATATGCAGGACCCTATTATCATAAAGCGTGATCATAAACGAAGGCTGATGTCTTTCTAATGACAGTCAAATTTTCACAGTCAGATTAGTGCAGTTATGTCATCCACTTTCCGCTGTGCATATTCTTCTAACCATAACAATTAGCATTCTTGCTTTTTGTTTTGTTCTGAATATCCTTCTCAATGAATGTGATGTCTTAAAATGTTCTTTTCAATGAATGTGATGTTTATATCACCAATGAATTTTTTCTTTAATATTTTAGATTTCTAGGGAAAAGTTAGTAAGAAAAAAAGGAGGGCTCTATAAAACTAATCTATTCTTACGCCATGCTTATGAAATAATACCGGCTTGGAAAAGGAGTTTACAAAACTACATTTATTATTTTAGAGGGTGTGTCCTAAAGGGCATTACACATTCATTTAAATGAGTAATTTTCTTTATTTGGAATATTAAAACTGTTCATTTACTTTGTGGTTGAATTTTATTACTGATAATTTTAAGACTGAAGTTTATACAAAATACTAGTTTGGGAAGATTTTTAATAAATCTTTCATGCTTTTTGTAAAGAAATTCAAAGAACATGAGAACCCTTTCTTAAAGACGTTAATTTGTATTTTAGTGTATCTGTTGTAAAATTCACTCATTTTTAAATAAAATAATTCAACACCTGCTCCTCTCTCCACTTCATATTTGCTACAAAAGTGGAATGGAATTATTTAAATACTGAAAATGATGTAGTTGGCATAAAACTTGATTATCAATAGCTACACCGATCTCATAGGTCCTAAAATGTGAGACTCACTAGTAAGGGCAAGGAAAATAAACTAAGCAACTATTTGAAGTTCACTCAACAACACAAACTCCTTTGCATTACTGAACTATTTTGAAAACTTAAATCCTTCAAAAATCTGGGAGACTTTTGTTAATCTCAGTACATATTCACAGAGAAGCCTGGGGAACTGTGGCACTCTGTTAGGAGTGGAATCTTAAATCAGGCCCTAACTATACATTTCTAATCACTTAATGGATCCCAGTTGATTGTCATATGCTCAATTCCACTGTAATACTATTTGCTAACAGGCTTATTTATGTTTCTTTAAACTAGATTTAGAAAGGTGTCTTAGTTAGGGTTTTATTGCTGTGAAGAGACACCATGACCAAAGCAACTCTTATAAAGAAAAACCTTTCACTAGGCTAGCCCACGGTTTCAGAGGTTTAGTCCATTATCATCATGGTGAGAAGCATGGCGCTCCTTCATGGAGAAGGAGCTGGGAGTTGTAATCTGAAGGCAGTCAGAGACTGCTCCGTTAGACCTAGCTTGAGCATCTGAGGCTTCAATGTCCACCCCCACAGTGACACATTTTCTCCAACAAGGCCACACCTACTAGTAGTGATATTCCCTATGGGCCAAACATTCAAACTTTTGAGCCTTTGAGGACCATTCCTATTCAAACCACCACAGAAAGTAGTATCACAAGGCATTCATTTTCTATTTATTAGGAATGCCTGTCTTCATTTTAGAGCTTCTCACTCTTAAAAAAATTATTTGTAGCTAAACAAAAGCCACCATCTTAAATCCTTTGGGAGGCCCTTGGGGAGAATGTTTTAAGTGTTTTTAGCTCATAAATTATCTAATAAACAGTTGTCAGTGAATAAAAAAAACATAAGCTCACCCAATTTCTCCCAATTACGTGGGGTGTTAGATCTAAGGCACCTTTCTTCTTTCTCTTTACTACTCTACTAAAGTGCCACTTCTTGTCTTTTAACAGCTTGCTGTTACCTCTTTGCCATTGCTACGTTAGCGAGTGATCAGGTCATATTTTATCAGACACTCCATGCATTCTTTACTGGAAATACAGGGTCAGAAAAAAAAATAGGGGTAGTAGCTCAACTGATGTGAAATGAAATGTGTGAGAAAATTATAAATTAAATAATCCTGACTTTTGCCCCCCGCTGAGTTATAGCTCTCTTGTCCTTGGACTAAACACCCAGGTCCTGTTTTGTAGACTCTGGCATTTTCCACTCATGCTTCATTCCAAGGCTCTCGAACATTTCTTGTTGGATTTGCAACTCAACACAGGAGCACCTCCTTGTATTTGAGTCACAAAAGCTAACTGGTCCCTATAATGTGTATTTTATTTAAATGCTCAAACACATTTAAAATGTGCATGAAATTATTTAAATTATTGAAATGCCATTTTTCACAATAAAAATGACGTGTCAACTCATCCAGGCCATCGGTAAATCGATGGGCTGGCATTTCAAGAACAATACCAGCTTAGCATAATGGAGCACTTCTGTAATCCCGGGAAGCAGAAGTTGGAAAGATCAGAAGTTTGAGGCCAGTCCCTGTTTCAGAACAAGTTCAAGGCTGGTCTGAGCTTCCTGAGACCTTGCATCCAGAAGCCATGAAACACAAACAAGACCCACAATCAGCTTTGATTGGACATGAAGAATACCATGCCCGCACCTCCATTAAATGTCTCTCTTGTTAGTCCAGGTTTCTCCACCCACCACTGGGAAGATTTGTGACAAATGCAGTCACAAATGATTGTTTTCAATCAGATTGCTCTGTAGTATTAGAAATATAAGGAAGAAGTCTGTGGGGATGTTAAAACATGTGTTTCCATCTGTATGTGAAGAACATAATACTTTATATAAAATATAAATTCACTCAAAAAGAGCCATCTAATTCTCCATTTGGTTTAAAGGACAAATTAAAATAATTCAAATACATTGTTGAAAGTTCTCATGGCATTATACAATTATTTTGCATTTATAAAAGGTCGATGACTTATTTTATTTAAATCCAAATTAATTATATTGGTTTTTCCACAAAGTCTAATTTGGGAAATTTCCAATAACATTGAAAATCAGGATCCTAATATTTTATAAAGTTTTTAAATTGAGTTAATTCAATTTTTGTTTTTCCTAAGTAGCTATGAACACACACAGACACACACACACACACACACACACACACACACACACACAGACAAAGTTAATCTGGTTTATCCTCGTCTCCAGTTGTAGTGTTATGGATATTGTAACTCTAATTGCAGCCTCAGTGTTGAGCACTGGAACACAGCACGTTGTCAGAATGCAAGTCAGTTCTTTACAACCAAGGCACGAAGCATAGTTCAGCAGATTTCATATTAAAATGAGTAAAGTCTGAAACTGACAACTATCAAATAGAAAACTGACAAAGACTTAGTAGTAACTAACATTTCCTAGAGGTCGGTATGTCTGAAATTGGAGTACCTTGTTGCAAGATCCTTTTCTGTTATCAGAAAGGAACTGCCGCTTAAGCCACGTCTTGCCTGTGGACACACAGAGGCCTCCATGTGGAAAGAGCAACAGAGCCATATTCCCAGATTACCTAGGGACCTTTTTGCTATCGTACTCTCTGAGGTTTTTCTTAGTAAAAAGCTTCAAAAATATCTGAAGCATTTTGTAAATGCTAATATGAACTGATCCCATCACTAGTATCATAAAACTTGGTTAGATTAGCTTAAAGCTAGTTTAAAAAATCTTTTTACAGGGGGTTCCCTTCGTATTATTTCCTTTACAGAGTAGATTATTTTAAATACTGAATTAGCTACTTTAGTGTAGGGATTAAAGCTATCAATTCAAAGATGCTTTAAAGATGGTAAATCAGCTTGCTGTAAAAGCCAACATGATTTCAAAACAGAGCTACTCATTTCATTTCTTTTCAATGTGATTATGTCCCGATTTGTCCCTTTCCTAGAAAGCTAAAGAGTCCAAGAGCCAACCCGCACAGTGGAAGTGAAAAGTACAATTTATATTAGCTCTTATCATTTTTTAACATAGCTACTTTATTGAAGCTCCCCTGTCTTTCCTTTTATTAAAATTCCATGTCAGGGTGGAGAATAGATAATTATGATTTTTAAAGTTGCACTCTGTTATTTCCCTGGAGGAAAAAAAATTCAAAGACTCAAAGTACGTTGTATATGTGTATAAAATTTAAAAGGATCTTAAAAACTTAGGTTTAAAAGCCAACCACAGCAGCATACACCCATGATCAGTCAGTTAGACACTCTTATGCTATTAGACTGTAAGTTCAAGGACCAGTAAATCTACAGAGCAAGACTCGTCTCAACAAATGAAACAGAGGGTTTGATCAGAGTTAGATCCTTCTAACAGGGTCTCACTATGTAGACCTGACTGGCCTTGAACTCTTAGAGATCCCTCAGGCTTGCCTTCCAAAGGCTGGGATTAAAAACATGTGCCACCACTCCCAGCCGGAATTAGATTTCAGAACTAAGTTGTAAGGATTCTCTGGGGTGTTTTAGACTTAAGCAGATGAAACTAGTTAAATAAACTTCAGTGTAAGCTAACTTTAATAGGTTTTTTTTTTTAGTGTTTTATCTGTTTTAGGTCCTTATTTAGCTTCGCTCTAACAGCTATTTTAAGGGGAAAGGGCCTATATGCAAGCTTTTTGGTGTGTACATCATTGACTTTCTGAAAGAAAACATGCTGTAGAATCCTATAAATACTTGATCTTACCTGATTTTCAGTTCTGTAGGTTTTATAACAGAACCGTATGGCAGATTATAGAGTGTCTGCTGCTAGGAAGTGGCCAAAGCTTATCTGGTTTTACTTCCTAGTTTTTTTGATGGAAGAACATTAAGCTTCCACTATATTACAGGCCAAATCTATTCTGAGGTACACCTCACTGGTAACGTACGGATCCACGGACATGGCGATTCAGAGTCAGACTGTGAAACCTGTAAATGATGCCTGCCGTGTAACAAATACGGACAGGGATCCTGTCAGCTCTGACGGAGCCTTTAACTTTGGTTTCTCTCTAGGGCTCTAGGATGAGATATTTTTACCATGTGTTTATATGTCGGTTTATCATTTATTTTATCTATGCTTAGCAACAGTCAGATGAAGAATAAGGGCATTCTCCTCAAGATTAATAATTATCCATTTGATCTTGATGGTTTCACTGACTTCTTGCCTCTATGTATTTGTTATAACCTTTGATCTCTTTAGTGATCGTTGGTTGAGGGCAAAAGACAAAGCTGAGAGTATAGGCTTAAATAATTTTTTATTAGTTTCATTGATAGAGAAACATGAGAAGAGATTCTTATTATTTCTTTTTACAAAAATAATGTACAGAAAATATCTAGAAAGATGATAGTTTTTGGATTTTCTCAGATACACTGGGGATTTTTACCAAAAGTTTCACTGTTCATAGGCAAGCATGTCCAAGAGAACAGGAGATTGTCTCTGGTTGGAGATTCTATTAATGAGCTTTGAAGACTTATACGCTGTTTCTGTCTTTTTTGGGGTCCTCTTGCTGACAGGTTCAGTTCTCACTGTCAGTATTATCAGATGTTTCGCTCTTGGTGACTTCTGGTTCTTCATTCCTAAATTTAAACTGATACCTCATGTGTATTAACATGACAGCGAGGATTAAAGTACTGTATGGAAGGCATGGTCAGCTGAGTGGTGACAGCTAGCTGGTCAGCTACTGTTCTGTGCTGTTACTACTAAGTCAACGCCAAGACTCTCGTCATGTTTATATTAAGTGAGGAAGTGACTACTTGACCTGAAGTTTAAAAAGTCAGTATTAGCAGAGAGATCTTCTAGGAGAGTGAAGGTTTCATGGTACCCGGAAGATGATCATTGTGAACCTGGGGGAATTGTCTGTGGTTAACTGTGGAGAGCAAATCATTCCCTTATAATAACCAGTTTGGTCTTTCCTCCTGTCTGCAGGTGAGCGGCCCTTCCACTGTAACCAGTGTGGAGCTTCTTTTACCCAGAAGGGCAACCTTCTGAGACACATAAAGTTACACTCTGGAGAGAAGCCGTTCAAATGTCCTTTCTGTAGCTATGCTTGTAGAAGAAGGGACGCTCTCACAGGACACCTCAGGACCCACTCTGGTGAGTGTCGCCACGTCAAAGCTGAAGTCCGGACAGTATTGCAGCATTATATTAAGTACCATGTAGCTTTGGCTGGGAGAGCCTCGCACGGGCGTCCGTTGGTATTGGTCGCATTTGGAAGATGTACGTGGGTCTTCATAGATCCACAGACTTGAAACAGGGGACTGCCACTGAAGTGTCTTGTATTAGAACATAATTTTCTTTAAGTTTCATAATTACCAGCACATAATTATGTTAAATCCAGGGTTACTGGAGCCTAGCAAGTGTCACAATTACTTTCTGAAGTTTTCAGAATCCGTGAACGCTATAGAGCTTCTTAATCAATTCAGTAGGTCTCAGGCTTAGATCTCAGTGAGAAATCAAATATTGTTCTTTTTAAACTTGAAAGTACTGTATTCATTAGAAAATTGACTGTTGGAGGAATTTATATTTCATTTTTAACTCTCCTTGTTTTGCTAGTTTTCCAACTGTGGTCTTTGGGAAAGGTCTGAACATTTTATCTGCTTCCTAAATGATTTAATGATCAAGAGTGTTTAATGTGCTAAGAAAATACTAGAATATCCATACATGAATGAGGAAGAAGAATCAGAAATCTGGATGACTCTCAATTGATTTCAGCATAAATCACCATTGCTGAGACATTAACGGTAGAAAATTACAATAAAATGTTCTGTATCTGCTTTGATTATGAGCACATGTTAAATTTTAGTTTTAAGATGGAGATCTGAGAAGGTGATATTCTCATGTGCATTGACATGTTACATTACATCATGCTGTGGGATGTGTGGGAATGCTTAAGCATATTAGTCCTCCTTACATCTTCGTGCTATCCTTAAGGCTAAACTTAATTTTAAAAATAAAAATGAATTACAAAATGCAATATTAAATTTGGGATATCATGAAAGCTAAATGAATGTGCATATGAAAACAAAATATTCTAAGAATATATTTTACTTTCTTTCCTAACTGAAAAATAATTCACTTGTCATAATTTTTTAAAAAATATGATATTCTATTGCTTACAGTGGTATATTTTACTATGAAAATATAAGTTGAGGTGTATTTTTAAGAGGTGAGGGTATTTTCTTCGGGTTCCTGAACATTCTAACTCATTGAAGTGTTACTGATCTAAGGACTGTGCACCTCATAAGAGTTCATGAGTCTGCTCTTCCGACTTAGTTCACGCAGTAATTGCAAACATCTTAACTCTTTTATCCTCAGACTCACATATAAAGGATATCTTAGGTCATGTGATACATCCGTTCAACACACTAAGCCTTACCTTGATGGCAGCCACTTAGGGAGCCTTCCCAGTGATTAACATTTTACCACTCCTCTTAGCCAGCTGATTATGGGGAACGAAACATGAGGAATGTGAATGGATGCTGTAGGTTTGAGTCTATTCTATTTCTTTCCATCAAAAAGGTGTTTTTCTTGGAGGCAGTGTGACTAGGGATATCACTGGTCAGGTGTTCTGCTAAATCCACTCAGGAAGCAGCTTAGGAAGGGATGGCAAGTCAGCCATAAACATCTTTCAGTTCCTGTGAGGATGAATCTACCCCTTCTCCATGTTATACGGAGTCTGATATAATCAACCTGATACTCCTGGCTGGTTGACCACTTGTGGGATGTGAGGGACTCAGCATTGAAACGCTGAGCTCAGTAGTGGTAGCAGCTGCATTAGTCACAGGGGCAGGGAGTACAGGTAGCTGAATTCGTGGCTTCAATACTTGCTTCTGTTGGCATTTCAAAACAGGTCCATTGAGCAGACACTGGGGTAGTAACTAAGCACATTGAGGGTGTCCCTAATACGCTTTACTTCTTCATAGTGGAATCGTTTAATAAGTGTAGAATGTCATATTATCATATTTTGTTTCAATTCCGAGGGTTAAATCTATATAACTCTCCCTAGACCTGTTTACCCAGTCTTCTCTTTTGATGAGCAAATGGCCATACGATTTGTCATTTCCTTAGGCTATCTCTTCTTCCGTGCATAGTATACAATCATAAGGACTTGGGGAAATTCAGGCAGCTGAGAAATCTCTTTTCCACTATGTCAAGACTGCCTTTTGGAAAGGGGACCAGAAAACACAATTGTCATAGCTAGCACTAAGTTCTATGCAATTCATTTACAAACTAGATCCGCGTTTCCTTCTCTCTTAGCTTTATTGATAACATGACACAAGGTGATTGATGTGGGCTGAAGGGGACAGATTGTGTAGTAGCAGTTACCATGGATACCTGAACCACTTGCTCATGAAACATCTTTTGTTCTCCAACTACATGGTCCAAGTTCACTTAATAGTGAAATACCATTATATCTATCTTTGGTTATGATACCATTTATGAAACAATACCTAGTTCATAGGGTGTGATTTGAGCTAGCATAATTAGCATTACTAACAAATTAAGAGCAGTTTTTAAGTAAAGAATAGCTATTGGTCAAAGATCTTCATAACAAAACCATTAGAGCTTGTCAACCTGAACCTTACCTGATAAGGCTGTCAGCTAGCATCTCTTCCCCCCCCCCCTTCTAGAAGTAATTGTTGTGTGCTGGATCTTAAAAAGCCAAAATGGTACACTTTTCACTCTGAGAGTATATTATAGGATCCCCATTTTCTCCAGCTTCCCCTCAAAAGTGTGAGGGAAGTAAGGACCAAGGATTGGAGCCCTGACCTGGAGCCAAGGAAAGCAGGCCCTGCCAAGCGGTGACATGGCGCCTACGATCTGCCTCTCCACCTTCTCGTGTCCTTTCCATACCTCACCTTGACTAAATGTAACCAGAAGTGAGGGCAGGGGAGCCTTTTGGAAAAGTAGAAACAAGCTTTCTGCAGAAACAGCTCTAAGCATAGAAGCTGAGGAAATGGCCGTGGCAGCCAAACTAATATTAAGAGCTGCTCCTTTAGAGTGACTTTCCATCGGATTTCTGTGTCTGTGATAGTACTGTTCATGGGAAGAACTTGTACTGTCCTACTCTCTGGGTAACCACTGCCCGCTGTTCTATTGTACTGATAATCACATTGGATATTAGTACCACAGATCTGCTTCCTGTGTTATAGGTTCGAAGCTTTTCTGTATGGTTTCAGTTACCAGCAGTAGGCCCAGTCCTGGTGAACATTATATATTCCTGTCACGAATATTCTAGTTTAAGAAAGGAAACACGTGGGGCTGGGGATTTAGCTCAGTGGTAGAGCGCTTACCTAGGAAGCGCAAGGCCCTGGGTTCGGTCCCCAGCTCCGAAAAAAAGAACCAAAAAAAAAAAAAAAAAAAAGAAAGGAAACACGTAAAAATTGTCTGGAATACATAGAATCATTAGTGTATCTATAAGTGTATATGTAAAGTCTTGCATGATAACTATATAATCCACTTTTCAATGTGGTGTTCACATGTTTTAAAGGACACAGCATAGTCATGGGTTAAGCATTGGCTCAATAGTGAGGACTTAGAAGTAACACCTAGCATTCATGGGCAATCATGCCGCAGCCCTGTACTAAGCACTCCATGGATTATTTAATTAAAAGTCTTTGTTCTCACATCAGGAAGTGATATTCATATCACAGGCCTAGTAACTGGGAAAATACTTTTAGTGAAGAAGCCTTTGCATTAGAACACGTAAATACACAAACACACATGTTCTTACTGTCGCTTCTTTAGGTAGAAAGCCAGGTCCTTTTCTTTCAGAGCAGGGCTTTGGTTTAGTTTTGTTAACCTAAACCACATCCTTAGTGCCTCATCTATAATTTTATTTTTCAGCTTTTTAAAGAGTTTAAAGATATTTGTGAAGCAATCAAACCTCTGTTCAATTTTTGATAACTTTTCAGTAACCTGTATCTTTGCTCATCATTCAATTTGTTAACAATATTTTTATTGGGTCATCTTTTTAATCTTTTCAGAGTGGTGAAAATCACTCTAGTAAAAACCTTTGTTTTTGTAATGATTGGAAATTGAATATAGGAGGAATTATATGACTATAATGACAGGCATATAGTTGACACAGATAAGTTAGGCTACAGTCATCCTTAACTCTAGCTCTGTGTGTATGGGCAGGAAGGGTATGGGACCGTGATGATGCTCATGACATGGCAGGCATGTGCATGTCAGAGAGGAACCTCAGGGGCTGACCTTCACCTTCAACCTTGCTCGAGACAGGGTCTCTCTTCTGTTCCTCACAGCCACATGTCCCAGTCCAGGCAGCTGGCTCAGAAGTCTGCCTCATCTCACTGATGGAGCATTAGGACTATAAACATGCAGTGCCCTGCCAGTCTTTCTAGATTCTAGGGACTCAGGTCATAATGCTTGCACAGCGAGCACTTTAGCTATTGAGCCTTCTTCTCCCCAGTGCCCATACTCTTAAAAGGATAGTAACACTTGGGATACTCATCACTGTGTCAACCGAGAGACTAAAAAGACACTGATAGGTGTTTAGCCAAGAGAACATCTTGCTGTTATTTCTATCATGCAGGGGAGGAGGCTAAAGCAGAAAGAGAATTCAAACCAAGGCAATCAAACTCCAAAGTGTATGCCCTTTACTGCTATGTGATGTATGGAAATGCCCAGTACAATGCTCTTAAGTTGCTACCTATGACAAAGGAGAGAGGGTGGCGCATGCATGTGCCCTGTAAGACAGTAAGTCGACATTGGGCTCAAGCATGTGGTTACTGTAGGTGAGCTGTGTCAGCTTGTCAGGTTATTTCATTCCTCCTTGGCCTCCCTGGGCTTAGCCATGATGCTGAGTGTAAGGTGAACTGCCCAGCCTGTACCTAGCCTAAAAGAGCACTCTCTAGTCTTCCAAAGTTGGGGTTTTAGCTTTTCCAGTTTATTTGAACTTTTAAAGTGACCGTGTAGGAAATATTAAACAAAGATTTCCACAGTGCCTGTCTTGTTTCTCTGTCCGCTCCCCCCTGCTCCCTGTAAGAGGGATGGATGACTTACTCATAGTAATTCAGATTCTACAACTAGAGTGAAAGAAAGGGCTGGAGAGGTGGCTCAGTCCTTAAAAGCACTTGTTGCTCTTCTGGAGGACCCAAGTTCAAATCTGTAGTCCTTGTCCCAGGAAATCAACTCTTATCTTAATGTTGTCTGAGGGCACTGCCTGTACACAGAGCACAGACATACATGCAGGCAAAACACCCATGCACATAATTTCTTTTCAACATGAGAAAAAAGAAAGATAAAAGAAAAGGGAGCAAAGAAGAACTGACATGCTTTATCCATTAGGTAAAGATCAAGAACAAGTTTTCAGTGCATTGAGAAATGAGCTACACTTTGACAAATATGTTCCAGATTCATAGTGTATGGAGTTGTACAAGAATTGAAGACGCTGGCCCAGTCTTAAGCTCTTGCTCGCAAGAAATCTTGAGATTTACCATATAGACATTCTTACATAAATACCATGTGTGTATGTATATATACACATGTACACATGTGTACATATATATACTGTAGCATAATTTTTATTTGATTTAGTATTAAGTCAGGGGCCAATGCTCCTAATTAAAAAACAATGTGTATTTTGTGCTTAGATTTTCAGTTTAAGAAATTATTGTAACTCTTTTCTTTGTAAATACTAAATGGCATGTTGAGTATTTTATATTTTGGTTTTTTAGATATCACAGCCAGTACTTTATGGAAACAGTATAGCAGTTAAATCGTTATTAAATAAAATATATAACACACCTGTTATTTTTCAAAGTATCATAAGAACTGGAATTGTATATATATTTTTTTCTAGTTAATACTTCAATATTCTTGTATACATACCTACACATAGGCACACATAGTCTTAATTTAAAAATTAATACATAAATAAATAAATAAAGGAAAGGGAAATGCAAAAAGTATGTAAATAAATGATAAGCATATATATCAGTGATTACAAAACATATTTTATAAGTTAGAAAGTGAAAAAAATAGTAAGAATTTCCTCACAGGGTCATTAGTATTTTATGCTACATGAAAAATTTAGCATTAGAGCTGGAGAGATAGATCAGTGTTTAACGGCACTGGCTGTTCTCTCAGAGGATCTAGGTTCAATTCCCACTACCCACGTGGTAGTTCTCAACTGCCTACAACTCCAGTTTTAGGGGATCCTTTGTGAGCACTGGGAGTGCACACTGTCCATAAAATCAGTATAGGCACAGTACTCATTTATATAAAATAAATTTTAAAAATTTAGCTCTGACCATGGACTAGTGATAGATTTTTATTACTATGAGAGAAACTGTTAAAACAATGGAATCACTTAAAAACACTTGAAAAGAAGACTGTTAGTGCTAAAGGAAACTCAGTTACTGTCTAGTGAAATCTAAATATAAAGCAAACTCCTTGAGATGCCGTTAGGTCAGACACTGAATTACATTTCAAGCATGCATGTGAGTAGAAAATTAAAAAGCAGATCAGCAAAGGCTCTATTCGAATTCAGGGTTTGACCCTCATTTTACTAATGAGAGCAACTCACGTCTGCAGGAACACTTTTTCATTAAATGCTAAGTAAAATATTGACATTCACTTTAAATTTGTTTAGCATATCGTTCTCTTTGTACATATCTCTTAAAATAAATGCATTGTAAAACTACTTTGCCTTATATATATCCTCATCGTAACCTCCCCTGACTACTGCAATTGGAAGAACCTTCCAGTTTTAAAGTCTCATGACTTGTGGAAAATTAGCCTGAATAAATACTGAATTTATTCCTAAATACTCTAAAAATGTTGGAGGGTTTGTTTTTTTTTTTTTACAATGCTTTATGACCTCCCAATATTTGACATTTTTTTAGCTCAAGAAATTTGTAATTTATGTCTAATTGTCGGTTTAAGGCAATTTTGTCCTATAAAAGGGAACCAGACCAGATGTGCCACATAAATGCCCATCTGTTAAAACATCTTCCTCCCTATTGTACATTTGAAAACATTTCAAAGAAGAACTGTCTTGATTACTCACGTCCTTGTTATTTTAAGGGCTATGTGTTATCCACACACAAAAAGAAATATCAGAATCATCAGATGCCTATGTTCTTCCCAATGATTAAATTCAATGATTTAAATAAAATTATTTTTAAAAAGGCAAATAGTTCAATGGTCGTTAAAGCCTGACTAATTTCCCACTAAAAACTATCTCATTCATACAAGTTGCATACATACACCTTTATTATGAGAAATCCCTCTGGAATTAAATCGTGTGACTTATACTGCCTTTGAATATATTTGCACATTTTCTTCTATTGGGCTGGTAAAGGAGTCCATGAGGATTTTAAAGGTATAGGCTTCTTGCTGTCAGAGAATTGGATGAAACACTTGCCCATTTTTACTTACAGTTCTCAAAAACTCTGAAGTATTATCTGGCTTGGGTGGATAGGGTTCACCTTTGTCTCTATTGTTAAAAATATAATATCAATTGTTCTAATTATAAATTTCATACCAAACAGTGTATTGACTAAGTCAAACATAATTCATTCTGTTTCTCTCCTCCTCCTCCCCTTCCTCCTCCTCTTCCCTTCCTTCCCCCCCTCCTCCTCCTCCTCCTCTCTCTCTCTCTCTCTCTCTCTCTCTCTCTCTCTCTCTCTCTCTCTCTCTCTCTCTCTCTCTGTGTGTGTGTGTAAATATAAGTATGTGCTGGGACCTGAAGTCACTGATTAGATTAAGTGGCCAGGTAGCTTGTCCCGGGCATGCACTTGTCTCTACCATCACAGCAATCCCCAGCACTGTGCTTACAGACACGCAGTGCCATTCCTGGATTATTACATGGGTACTGGGGATCTGAGCTCAGATCCTAATGCTTCTGAGTACTTTGTCAACTAAGCCCTGTGTCAGCCCAAAAGACTTCACAGCACAGATCCAGTGGTCAACATGAGAGTCACATTAGATTAAGTGATTTCAGCTAGTGCAACTCATATTTACAGGG
This sequence comes from Rattus norvegicus, assembly GCF_021556685.1. NCBI lineage: Eukaryota > Metazoa > Chordata > Mammalia > Rodentia > Muridae > Rattus > Rattus norvegicus. The sequence continues at coordinate 86,265,758 of NC_141542.1, read as the reverse complement.
AAAGTATGTTTTAAAAGTAGTATCAATTGTCCTGCAGGTTTCCTATGAGAAAGCACTGTTTGAAACTGATCTTAGGCCAGCACCTGGCCTGTTTTCTAGGTCATCTGCCAAGTGTGAACTTTCCCCACCCTCGCCCCCTCCTTTCCTTTCTGGGGGTGGTTGATAGAACTGGATTACGCTGATAATCACACAAACAGTATCAGTCGCATGCATACTTTGCATAACCGTGGAGTACTGAGTCCACCCATCCAACCCTGATAATGATATCCCAGTGCCTCTGCCCTCTGCATGGAGGACAGGGGATGCCATTCGGCTGCTTTTCCCTGACAGAAGGCTGTGACCACCAGATAAAAGCCACTTTGGGTCACAGCAGCTGATAAGAGAATCTGTCAGATGACTCAGTCACACTCCTCTTTTCCCACCTATGGTAATAACCATCACCCATCTACTTCACCTCATACTTCTCTATAAGACAAATCAAAACTTTATCAGCTCGTGCAACCCTGTCTTACAGGTAGAAGTGGTTGTACTACTTTGAACCTTCCTGTACATTTCTAGACAAAAATACTCATGAGAAGTCTCTTCCATGATACATTTTCATCTCACAAAGCTATTTTCATTTCATTTTAGTATAAACACATTTGTTATATCAACCTAAATCCTTTTCCTCCTGTCCGTTCTCTGGTCTCATGAGCTCTAGAGAAACCAGAAGGACTCACAGACCACTTTGCCATTGTTCTGAATACTCTGCAGGTATTGATCTCGTCCCAGGGATTGCTAGCAATTTTGAGCTTCCGTGCATGCTGGCACGGGCACTTTTAACCCTAACTAGTTACCCTTTCACGTTTCCCCAGCATTTTCATGCATGATGTCTGAACAGAAGTAAAGAGGTCTCAACTCATGAAACACCACAGTGGGGGATTATTTGGTACTGTTGATTGATTGAGTGATTGATTGATTTTTGTCAGCTAACCTCCATTTTTCATGTTCCTTACTTGAACAGAGTAGTCAAACATATAGTCTTCATCTATAGCCAGTTCTATCTTGGGAGAAAAATCAAGCAAAAAAATCACATAGCATAGAGTTCATTCTCACCATGTAAATGTTTAGAATGTGACTGAACTTTTAGTCATGGCAGAAATCATCAGTCAGCAGTATCCCTGTATGGTTAACCTAGGATTCATACAGAGTCCGACCTAAGACTAGAATTTGAATGCACGTGCACACACACACACACACACACACACACACACACACACACTTTATATAATGACTTAAATGAAATCAACTTACCTGCTTTCATACAGATGCTTTTTGGACATCTGTGTTTTCAGGGTGTATTGCTTTCTTTCTTTTTTTTTTCTTTTTCTTTTTTCTTTTTTTCGGAGCTGGGCACCGAACCCAGGGCCTTGTGCTTTCTAGGCAAGTGCTCTACCACTGAGTTAAATCCCCAACCCTGTGTATTGCTTTCTTGTAGAGTCAGTTATTATAATACTTCAGCGTGAGACAAGAGTGAGCAGTTTAAGAATAGAAATTACACGGGCCGTGGGTTCTGCTCAGTTGGTACAGAATGTAAGAATTCTGGAACCCAGATAAAGAGTTAGGTGTGATAGCATGGGCAGCGATATCCCTGGGGCTCATCATGCATCCTCTCCTGATCAGTGAGCTCTGCATCCGACTGGGAGACCCTGTCCTAACAGACACAGTGGCTGGCCCCTAAGGAGCAACACATGAGCTTGTGCCCTGGATTCTGAGAGTACATGCACACACGCTGTGCGCACATGAAGAAAGATAGAAGGTGCATCCAAGAGAAAGTTTATATGCTTGGATTATTTATTTGTCAAGGCCTAGAGAGTTCTTGATTGGTTTCCTACTGTTGGTCCTTCCATGCATGTTTCATATATGTATAGTAATGAAAAATATCAACTCTATCTCCTTCTTTCTTAGATTTTACTACAGCCCTTCCCCCGCTATGCTATAGCTCTTTATACGCTGGCAGTTTCCCTAGCTCTTTTTCTCACCTTCGCGAATCAGTGAAGCAATGTATACTACAATTGTGACGAAAATATGTATATCCCTTAACTCCTTATGGTTAATACTAGTAGGGTATTTTGACACTCTGTGTGTCTATTTTAAACAGCTGTAACATTTGAGATATCTAAAGTTGTGTATCTGTGTGTTGCTTAAGTAATCCATTGAGATATCAAAAATAAACTATAAAATAAGACATTTTATATAACAATGAGGAATGCAGGCACCACAGTTCCCAGAGCACCTTGCAGTGTGCCGTTCCGTCCATTTCGCTTCTTAATTTAGGCATTTAGTGCAAGGAATCTAGGGAAGGTTGTCACTTGAACAAAGTGATATAAAAGTAGATATCAAAACTTTGGACTTTTCTGCAAATAATCTTACTTTTATTCAGTTATATCGATTCTTCACAGTGGACAAAAAAGGAAGAGTAGGTATGCCCCTTATCTTCCAGAAGTCTGTGATTTGTTTAGTTTCAAAGGCTCCACTCAGAGTTGTTTTGTTTTGTTTCCTAGTTTGTATTATTGCTCTGGTTTTATTTTTGTGGATTGGGTTTTGGTTTTGCTTGGTGGTGCTGGCAATGGGACCTAGAATCTCATGCATGCTGGGCAATCGGTCCACCTATGAATCCTACCCCAGCTCATCACTTAGCTGCTCTGGTAGGTGTGATTTCCCCTGCTGATTGTGCCTTTTGAAGGCTTGTAGCTGAATTTGGAAGATGGTGCTATGAACACTATGACCAATGGAAATGCTGGAACGATAAGAGTTAGCTTTCTTAGTGGAGGGACCGATGTCTGTGTCCATCATAGTCATCGTGCATAAAAGATGCACATAACACATGGATGGAGAAATGAGGAAGCATAATTCTTAAACCTCATCCGGTCCTACATAAGAAAAATAAAGTACATCAATGAGAGCACCCTGGGCCTGTTCATTATTACACATTTGTCCAAAACATATGCACAGGCTATTTATTGGGGGAAATTATCAGTTGTCAAAGTAGAAAAGTATAGTTGCAGTAATTGGTAGAATCATTGGGTTACATAAATTTGTTTCTTTGCTTCCTGTCTTGTTACTTGTTATAGGATTCTAAACACCTCTTCAGTCCTTTCATACACACACACACACACACACACACACGAATCAACTAGTTTAAATGTACTTCTTATATACCTACTTAAACATTTAACATCCTTCTCTCCAAACCACAACCACACTGGTAAACTTCCTGAAAGGGGAAAGTTATTTGTGATAAATTTTGACTGACGTCTAATTGTACTGACATGATTTAATATAACCCAGAAAAATATAGCTTACATTTCAGGTATAGACCTGTTTCCTTTCTAAGGTACTTAATCATTGTATTTAAAAATGTCTGAAGTCATCAATACTTGTACAGATTTGGAGGTTTAGGGGGTAGGGAGATGCAAGCACTTCTAAAGCATTCTGAGTAGGCAATATTTTAAAGATTATATCAGATAAAACAGATTATAGACAGGAAAGACAAAATAAAAATCCAAAATCCCCCCAAAAAATGTTTGTTAACTATTTATTACAAATGGCTTGAAGAGTGACTAGCAGTGATATACACAGAGGCCGAGTAAGTTGATGGGAAGGAAATAAATGATTTTTAAAAACAGCATTCAGATAGCTAAAATTATTTAGGTCTTGTTCACGTTCATGAATGCGAATTAAAAAGAAAAACAATTTCTATTGTCCAGCATAGAATTTCCAGGCTTTCTTGGTTCCCTTTGTGTCTTTATTGTCTTTGTAACTTTCAGGCTAATGTAAATATCCAACAGTTTATTACATGGTCAGGTCCCAAGGAACATTTATAGTTTTATGATGGCATGTAAAATCAGAAAAGACGCAAGGTTTTCATCTCACTATTAAATAGCACTGGAACATAGAAACGTGACTATATGTCGTCATGGGCACAACTCAGTTCCCAGACCTAGGAATTGCATGGACCACAGCCATGCCATCCCTCTTCCACAGTGATGTGTACAGGGGACTCTCTGTGTACTAAAACAATGGCTGAAGCCACACTTCAAAAACCCTTGCCATTGAGTGGATGGAGTTGTCATGTGTGTCCATGTGGAGGCCCTAAGATTAATGCCTGGTGTCTGTGTTTGTTATTCTCCACCTCATTCATTCATTCATTCATTCATCCATTCATTCATTCGAGACAGAATCAGTGAACCCATGGCTCTCAGTTTTCATCCTCTGCCGTCAGTCAGGGAGGCCCTGGGATACACACTGGTGAAACTGAGCAAGTGGATCACGTTGTCTCTTGTGGGATAGAACACGAATGTGTTCCTCTGTAACAAGGTCTCACATGAGCTTCCAGAGCAACTTCTTTATACTTCAGCCTTCCTTCCTAAAATTTTGGGAAGTAGATTTAGCACCTTAGTGGAAATTTGACTGTTTTAGAAACAGCATTCTCTGTCGGTGTCAGTGTAGGAAAAGGCCTGTCTCATAGACTACTACGGTGAGTATAATTTGCAAAAGCCTCTTCTAGTCTATTATGTCGTGATGTAGGCTTGAAACCTTAAAATTGGGGACTGGATAAATGGATCTGTGTGTGAGGTGTTAGCTGCAGAAGCCAAAGCATCTTGAGTTCAGATTTTCTACTCCTACATCTAACTTTACATAGAGACCTGTGCTGCCCAGAGCACCATCTATGAGAACACGTACAGAGATGGGCGGATCCCAGGGCCTCCCTGACTGACGGCAGAGGATGAAAACTGAGACCAAGGGTTCACTGATTCTGTCTCGAATGAATGAATGGATGAGTGAATGGATGAATGAGGTGGAGAATAACAAACACAGACACCAGGCATTAATCTTAGGGCCTCCAGATGGACACACATGACAAGTATACCTGGACACACACACACACACACACACACACACACACACACAATACACAATTAACTTAAAATTGTTTATGTGCAGAGTTCAGACAATACAACAGATCACTAATTCAAACATAAAAATCAGTACTATGTTAGTGATAATCTTTCTTTGGGTTAATTTATAACTCTGCAGGCAATTATCAAGTTATCTTCCATTTTCATTCCAATTATCAAGAATCCTTTTCTTTCTGAAAGTATTCATATGTGGATATACTCAGTTTACTAAAAGAACATAAATACAATATCTAATTAATGCCTTCTATCTGATTGTGCCCATCTTGAAATGGTAAATGTATTTACTTCATAAAAGATGAAAGTGTTTCTTTGTGTATTTTTACCTGTGTAGAAATTCTTACATCAGTACAAAGAATGAAAAACTTACCAGTATATTAGTAGATTGGAATGTGTTTTGTCCATTCACTAGAAAAGCTACTGAACTGAACTATTTCAAGAAAATATGAGTGAGGAAGACTTGGTTGGGCCATATATGCCTTCATGGCACCCCATAAACCTATAGTCAACATGCCTGCTTCAATGACAAGGGGCTTTTTCTGACTTGTTGTTACATTTAGATAGGGTTAAGGGGGTCCATATCAAGACAGATTGGGGAAACACTGCTAAACTGCAGGCCAATACATTCCTTTGTTTTATTTCACCTCACTTTCTAAATTTCCTATTTATTTCTCAGATTAAGAGTTTATATTTATAGCTCTAACAGATTGTCAGTGAGTCTGTTATAGGATTTTTTTCTAGAAGGACTGTATGTTAAAGGAAAGACCAACAATAACTTTTGAAGCAGTTATAAATGCTGGCCACATTGTCTTCTCTGTAAGAATCTTTGGTGTCGTGACTTATCTTCTTAGAATTATATTTATGAGAAACTTTGTGCCAATTACCTGAACTGCGTTGCTACCAAAATGTACAGAATTGGCCTGACTTCTTGGGATTTACTTGTGTGTCTCCTCAGTCTTCGTCTGTTAAAACTGCAACTTTTGCTTCCAACCACGGCGAATGTTGGAGTCCTATTTGACCTCCCACTGTAATCCTCTAGAAAATCAAGGTCTCTTAACCGAATTTTCCATAGAACAATAGGCAGCATAGGACTTTGATGCCCGAGTGACAAAAAACAAAGATGTCAAGGACTATAAATTGTTGCAGCTGACTTTTGAAGGCAGTTTCCATACAACCTCTCACCCAAAGAACCCAACTATTATCAGGCCGTTGAGCTGAACACAAGAGGCAGAGAATAGAGCACTGGAGGCTGCACAGAAAGGTATTACATTTGCATGTGGTCCACTTGACCTTTAGACTAACTAGTAGATCAGTTTTTCTGAAGCTTAGAACATAACAACCAGAAAGCAGAGGACAGATACTTTCAGAGCTGACGGGAGGCTAGGAATGCTTAATTCTCACTCACCAAAGTGGAAACGTCTTGCTTTCTGCAGCATCCTGAAAGGTCTAACCTGGCCATTTAGTATGTGCTGGACCTTCCATAGACCATAAAAGCAAACTTTGAAAGGACCAAATTGATTTTAAATAGTGGAGCTATGTATGGGAACATGTCAACAATTTTAATGAAAGACAACAAAATGTAAAACCCACTCATACAAAATTCACAATATTCAGTCTCCTGTTATAAATCTAAAGCCACGAGAAGGAAAGATATGTCCATAATTAGAATAAGGATTTCCTAAGTCCAGATCCAGGAATGACTACAGTGCCGAATTTTGCAGGGAAAGTGAAAATAGATAGAATAAATATACATTGTGTGTTCATGATGGGAAGAATGAGGACGCTAATAGAAGAGCTGAGAGGGAAATGCTTGCCATTGAATGCCTGTCTTAGAGACAAAGCAAATGCCCAGCAACATCTCCTCTCTGCTTCCTTCTTAAACACCACAGAAAGAACAAGTTAAAGCCAAGTATATATTAAGAAAGAAAATAAGGACAAGGACCAAAGTAAGTAAGTATAAAACAGAAGGAAGGAGAGAAAGCTAATGAGTACAAAAGCTGATTTCATGAAAGTAACCCTTTAAAAAAGAGCCGACATCCATCCGTGCTAAAGAGGGGATGCACGTCTGACGGCACACAGAATGAACGTACGATTTCTGTGTAAGCCCTGGATGCACTGGAAGCAAAAACAGAAGTAGTAGGAAGAGTTTTATATCAGTGCATTCAGTTAGCTGACGACATTTCTGCTTTTCAAGGAATTTGTCAGACTTCACTCATGAAGAACCAGATACTTTGGCTGACCTTTATTTACTTGGGAAATTGAAACAGGAATTTAAAACCTTCCCAAAACAAAAACTCCATGTGATGTCACTGGGAAGTTCTTAATTATTTGAAGAAAAACAGTGTATGGAAAGCATCTGAGAAACCAACTCTTCCAGAGACGAAGAAGGGTAGCATTTGGTACTGAAATCTGTGAGTTCAGTTGGTGCAATTGCATAGTACCAGTGCATGCGGGTGAGCTCGGTCTGCTAGCCAGTCATAGCTGTGACAAAAGCTGAAGGGGGTATAGCAGCAGTTCTAGGGAATATGGATGTGAAATTCTCTAATAAAAAGTTCAAAATTTTCTGGTTAGAACACCACTCTTATACAGTTTTCAAAAGTGCATTAAATTATAGCCACCAGACTCTACAGTAGCTCTCGTGAGTTTGATTCTAGAAATAGATGAAAAAGATATCGGTCAAATAGGATTTAGTACAAGAGTTTTTAAGTTGGCTTAACACTGACTTCTAATCCATTTATAGAATTCTTTCAGTTATCTTATAAATAAAGACCATGGTAAATCTTGATTTGCTGATTTATGGACAGAGATAGTAGAATGGACTACAGTCTAGGAATATACTACACTAAGTGGGCAGGTGATTGTCTTCATCAAAATGGATATTTTTTCCATCAGTGACATCAATAAAACAGTAGATATCCCTATTTTCAAGATGTAACACACACACACACACACACACACACACACACACACACACACACATCTTTCAAAAAGAGTCCCAACTCTTTCAGTTAAGAGTCACATACTCTTCAATAACAACATGTAAAAAGCCATATATTTACATAACATGCTTTGTACATATGTGTAAATTTTTCATAAATATTATCTATGATGCACATACATTTTAAGAACTAAAGGGCATGCATCGAACTCTAAATTAAAGACATGCAATTCATATTTCAGAAGTACCCCAAATCAAAAATAGATGTTAAGAGCTTTGCAGTAAGCAGGCTATATATAAAATCTCATTTATATCAAGTATTTAAAAGAAACTAAATATTACTTCAGTGGAACAAAGCCTTCAAAATATAAGGTAAAATTATTTCCAACCCAGAAATCCTATACTGAAGAAAGGGAGAGAAACACGTTAGAATTAGGACATCAGGGAGGCTAGTCGGAGAAACAATGACCAGCATCAAGACTACAGTTACACGATAATCTAAGAGTTCCATGGTTCTGGTGACTTTGGAATATGCTTGGCTGTGAGAAGGCAAGAAGGGAGGGATGTATGGCTTAGAGCTGAGAATGGTTTAGGATCAGAATGTTTAGAATCATTATTATTAGGTGCGGAAGAAAAATCTGGTGAGGAGAGAAGGCACACTGGACAGAAGACCGCAAAGAGCAGTTTAAAAATGCAGTTGTTAACTAGGAAAAATTAAAATTGTACAAGAAGTGAAATGGAATTGGGTTCAGTCATATAATATGCTTTGATTAATATCTCCATTAATAATTGACATTCCCATTTTATACTATTAATTTGAAATTGTCCTTTTTGAAATCAAAGGAGTCTTGAGAGGATGTTTGTAGGGGGTTGATACTTACCAAAAGGTAATGTATCATGTCTCACCCTGATGGACAAAGACAAACATATACATCATTTAAAAATAGAATTTAATCATCTTCTAGTTGGAATCCCTTCTGTTAGAAAATTGCTTCAGGAATTATGATTAGATGGTGGGGGCCAGACAGGAAAGGCATAATATATTTCATTAACAGCTCTTACTTTCATTTGTTTGTTTTCATTTACATATGTTTTTCTTTACGTGTATAACTGGTAAAAAATAAAAATAATCATTAATAAAAATGAAATAAATGTGCTGAAGAGGTGACTCCGTGGTTAAGAGTATTTGCTGTTCTTCCAGACGACCCAAGTTTGGTTCTCAGTGCCCAAGTGGAGACTCGCAACCTCCACCTGTAGTAGATGTTCCTACTTCAGACAGACTTCCCATCCCATCTTGTACTAAAGATCCCATGTATTATACTAGCACTCTGTTATTTTACCCTGCAAAACCTTTGACAATCCGTGGTATATTGTTAGTAGATTGAGTCTCCTTTCTTACCAAACTATAACATAAACATGAGATCCAGGAGACTTTGTTATGCACTTTACAAGTCAGTTACACCACTGAATTGGTACCTTCTGTTCCTTTTGATAAATTTGTATTCAACAAACGAGATCTGTGAAAGAAGGCGGAGAATATTTCCAGAGCAACTCTCCTTGACAGAGAATAGTATTACAGTACGGTGTTTCAGAATCCAGCATGTCACCCAATATTTGTTTAACTGGAGTAAAAATGGAGATAAAGAGGTGATGAAGTTGAGGAGGCTATACTTCTGAGACTCAAGTTTAAAAGCTAGTTTTTACATCCCTATTGGTGTTACTAACAACAGGATTGGATGAAGAGGAAGGACCAGGATTTTGTAAAATGGGAGAAGAATTAAAACATGTGAGATAGACTTCTAAAAGAAGTGAGAAGCTGGGAAATGAGTTGATGTCAGTAAAATGTTGTGATAGTTAATGTCAATTCTCCACTTGACAGAGTGGGGAATGACCCATCTTGATGAGTCATCTACAGTAGGTCAGTCTCTGAGCATGGCTTCAGAGGTGCATTAATGATGTTCATTGAGGTGAGAAGATTCATGCTAAAATGCTGTGGCATTACTCCCTGGGTTTGGATCCTTGAATGCATAAAAAGGAGAAAGACTGTGAACACCAGTGGTCATTGCTCTCTGCTTCCTGGTTGCAGGGACCATGTAACCTCCCACTCGCTGCTTTAACTTTCCTGCAAGACTGGACCGTAGCTGAAATAAACTCTTTCTTCCATTGAGTTGCTTCTGTCTGGGCATTTCATCACAGCAACAGGAAAGGAAACTTAGACAAAAGCACACTTGTCTTTATTCTTTTGCTTGTTTTCTTTTTTTTTTTTCCAGAGCTGACGACCAAACCCAGGGCCTTGCACTTGCTAGGCAAGCACTCTACCACTGAGCTAAATCCCCAACCCCTTATTCTTTTAACTGTACAGAGTAAACTGGGAGGTTGCAGAGGATAGAAACGTAGCATAGAACCATATTTCAGTTAGGTTGGCATTGTATGAAAGATGCTGAGAGAAAGTATGTTGAAAAACACATAGGCTGTCATAGGTTCCAGCATACCAAAACTACCAGCAGGGATGATGGGAGATGACTGAACTATTTCACAGTGGACTATACTTGCAATGTCAAGTGTGTGACGAGTATTAATTGGTTAGGCCTGTTCAGTGTAGTGTCATCCGTTTCTATGGTAATTGAAGATGAGAATGTTGTTAGGTAGTGCCACATCTTGCAATATGCTTGCATGTAGATATATACTACTTAAACTATTTTTGTCTAAAAATAGTTTCTTATCTGTTAATACTCTCACAGAAGACTGTGCCCTACACCTATATTAACAGCTACTTCCTAGAAATAGAATCATGAGTACCTGGGTTTCAAAAGTAGAAATTTTCTCCAGTAAACCTTGCCTTAGACTGCTTTTGCTGGAAACGCTTTATTGCATTTTCGTTTTCTAATGATTTGTTCTTGTGAGTGTGCACGGTGAATAGAATCCAAGGTTTGGGCTTGGTTTTGTTATTTTTCTGAAGAGCAGGCATCTCTGGGCATGTCTGCTTGATAAAGTACTATGGTTTCTCTTATGACCAGTGTCATCACCCAGGTGTGCAAGGTGGTGTAAGATATAAGGTGTAAGACAGTAAGGACATCACTATGAAAAAAGAGGCTTCTGTTTGTTCTCCAGGCCAAACTAAGTGATTCCTCAGGGAGTCAAATGAGCTTAACTGGCCTGATTCAAACTGTCCTTTAGAGCTAAGGGCGCTGGCACTGGCCACTCACTGGTGTCTGTTATTCAGGGTCCATGTCAAACCAAGAACCAAAGTGCTCACTACAGCTGTGTAGATGATCCTGTCTTAAAACATCCCTTGGCCCACACCACAAGGGTTTTTTTAAATCTTCCTTTCTTTTCTATACATTTTTCAAAGTTGTTCCCCATAAATATCGCAGTGTATATTTTAGTAGCTGCGTTGAAATAATGGCTTCCTGACTATTGGGAAAAATTCTCTTCCATAATATGAGATACTTTGCAAGACACCATTATCATGGTAACTAAATATGTCAGTGCTTCAGCGGTTCTTATTAATAATCCAACTTGGAGTTCCTCGGAGGGTAATTCTTGCTATGGCAAAGGCAGGATCTGCACAGGCGAGCAAATACACTTGTTGCAAAGTTTTGCTGTGTGAACAGTTACTACCCAGTGCAAAGAAAGAAAAACTGTATCCCTACTTCAGCTACAATATTTTCAATGCTTGGATTCTTTTTAATTTTCTCAGTACCCATGAATAATCTCTTTTTTTTCTTTTAAACAGTGGCATTTCAAGCTGTTGCATTTTTAGATTTCTTCAGAAAAATTCTCAGCTCTTACTAAAGCTCATGTACGCATGAGCACGTGCACGCACGCACACACACACACACACACACACACACACAGAGAGAGAGAGAGAGAGAGAGAGAGAGAGAGAGAGAGAGAGAGAGAGAGATACATGCGCGTACACACACATCATGTATTCAGGATGGCCCTGATGTGTCTTTTTAGTGAGTGAAACCTGGCATACTTGTATAAAGGTCAATGTGTTAAGAATCACATAATGTAAAATTTGGTCATCAGCCACCATGGATGAGAAGAAAGAGAACACAGTCAGACCATGAGTTGATTCAGTATTTCCCCTACTCCTGGAGGTGTGATCATCTTACCTTCTTGCTATCTTTTCATTTTGCTAGACAATTTATAGTTTTTGCCTAAATTGGAGTGTGGAGGTGGAAGAGAGTGTCTGAAGAGCATATAAATGTTTCTTCCAAACTACCAGAAGCTAGCGGTTCATTTGCTGAGGAGCAGAGCGCTCTAACCTTGACTCTCTTCACAGTGGGTAAACCTCACAAGTGTAACTACTGTGGCCGAAGCTACAAGCAGCGCAGCTCACTGGAGGAACACAAGGAACGCTGTCACAACTATCTCCAGAATGTCAGCATGGAGGCTGCCGGGCAGGTCATGAGTCACCATGGTGGGTAAAAAACGCATTTGTGGCCTTTGTTCCCTCCTGTTCTGCCTTCTGTAGTCCTTCTCCTGGGTTAGACTGTTCCAGCTCCCTTTCTACGTGGAGACAAAACCTGACTGTGTTTCCCACAGTTTTCAACCGCATTTACTGTGTATGGGATTATCTTCCTCAGCTGTTGACATGAGCTGTTTTGGAACACAGTGCGAACAAGATGATTGAGTTTCCGTGGCACTCCCAAATCAGTTCTGATAGCATGTGTTTGAATTAACACAGCAGAGACAGCCAACACTAAAGCTGTGCTAAAATGCCACAGAAAAGTACTGCTTAGTCGTCTCCTGAATTTCTCCGCTGAAATAGTTCAGTGTGAGTCTCTGAGTTCCCTGCGCGAGCACAGGATGTTAACATTATAGCTTCTCTCAGAGCTGCACCATCAGTGGTACAACTTAAAATTTTGCCCCATAATTTATCTGGTAAGCTAGTAATTTTACTTTAGACATATATAAGAAACAACCTAGATCAAATTTGACCCCTCAGCTTCCCCCTAAAACATTCTGTCAGAGAAGCATCTTGATCTTAACGTACACTCCAGCAGTGGGGAAGAGGGTCCTGATGGTGTGCCAGCTACGAAGCTAATTCAGCAAATCTGTCTCACGAAAGAGGGATGAGTTGAAGCTCTTCAAATTCTCACTGCCTTTCTTATCTCACTACGAGTACAAATTGGTTTGTACAAATAAAAATGAAAGTCCTGCCTTAATTGTTATTTTTGTGGGTTGTTTTATTTAAAAAAGATTAACCAATACTAAATGTTACAATGTGCCTCAGTCACTTTAAAACAATAAATATTCACTGGCTAAGATATAAATAAGTCAGGGATCATTTATGGAAGTTTTAGTTTGTCTTGAAATGTGTTTTAAAAGTCTATATATAATGTTATATACTAGCACACTTATACATATACATGTACATTTTAAGTATTCTGTGCAAGTGTGCTTATAATGTAGTTAGTGATTTTGTGGTTTTAATTTGAGATTTTAAATATTTTTATTATTGTAAATAGTGTGAGTACTAACATAAGGAATAAATTCTGTCAGATAATCTAATCTAATTTTATTCCTTATGAATTCATCATGTATGTTTATATTATTATCATTGGTAACTAGCATTTTCATAGACCTATCCGTGTTGAACTGTGTGGATTTGATCTTACAAGCTCTCATTACCTGGATGAACAAGGACAGCATAGGACCCATATGTTATTTAACTGTGGGCCCTAAGGTTTTATAAATCTGGTCTGACTGTGTGGTGTTTGAATATGTTAGTCATAGATATAGTGTGAGAATTAAATATAGTAGGTTATATAATATATGTGTCCTAAGCAGCTGTTTGTGCTATCTGATTTTAGGGCATTAATACTGAGAACGAGTGTGTGGGCCATTCCCTTAAATGCTATCACTGGTTAGCCCTGGACATTGGGTCTGCCTACTCAAAACGTTGCTTTGTTTTAAATCAATGGTTCTCGCCCTTTCTAATGCCACGACCCTTTAACACAGCTTCTCACATGGTGATCCCCAATCATAAAATTGTTTTCGCTGCTACTTCATTACTATAATTTTACTATTATTACGAATTGTAATATAAGTATTTGGGAGGATAAAAGATTGCCAAAAGGGTTGTGACTCACAGTTTGAGAACCACTGTTTTTAAATTGTTGATTTTTAGGGCCAACTGGAGGTGGAGGGCTAAAGGAGACTTAGCAGTGTGCCAAAGCTCTCCAAAGATGTGTCAGAGCATCCTTACTAGCTTTTCCCTGGGAGGTTTCCCTGTTGCAGTCTGGCCTTCAATTCGAAGACATGTGCAAATTCTATTAACTTATTTCATTATTCCTTCATTTATAGAACTCTTGACTATATGTACAAGTTTCTCATAACTTCATATCGTTGTAAAGAACATACGAATATATAATTTAATTAACATTGTCTATTGGCACATAGACCTACCATAGAATTAGTGTTAAATATTGTAGAGAGAGAAAGATGTGTCTTCTAAATGACTGGGGCTTTGGTACTGTCCTTGTTTCCCAGAATGTTTAGGACTGTGGTGAACCTAGAACACGGTGGAGATGAGCTTGAAAGAGACAAGCCAGGGCACTGGGCACAGCAGGCCAGGCCAGGGAGAAGTGACCATAATGGTGTGTTTGGATATTATAGGCTCTAACAAATATTAGATAGTGTGTCAATCACACTCAACCCACAACTACACTTGAAGCAGTGTTAACTCCACTTCACGCTGTGCTTTCGTGGGTTCACTAATATTTTGGTATTCCTCCTCTGTGAGTATTCAGCAGGGAACTGGATAGAGTGTAAGGGTAGAGATGGGAGATGCCCTAGGGGAGAACGGCACAGGTAGAATGTTACTACAGTTGTTAATTTCTCATACACAATGTTACTACAGTTGTTAATTTCTCATACACAATGTTACTACAGTTGTTAATTTCTCATACACAATGTTACTACAGTTGTTAATTTCTCATACACAATGTTACTACAGTTGTTAATTTCTCATACACAATGTTACTACAGTTGTTAATTTCTCATACACAATGTTACTACAGTTGTTAATTTCTCATACACAATGTTACTACAGTTGTTAATTTCTCATACACATAGTTGTCCTGCACCTCAGAAATGCGTACTGATTCCTTCCCTCTCTCCCTGGCCTCTTCTCTTGCTTCTCACTTTGTTAGTGATTTGAGTGAAGGTTTTATCACTATGGCTGCCATGACCCCCAGATCTGACACAGTTTATTTTCCTAGCCTCTCTTTCCCAAAACTTGTTTGTCCCGACATTGGCTCTTCCTGGGGAGAAGGCAAAGGAGGCAGGCATTCTCCACTTTGTCCAGAAAAGACTATCGAAGACTTGCTATGGAACATTCTGGAAATAGGACGATAAAAGATCACACCTTATATACCTATGTTACAGTAGTAAGCAATCCATGTTAGAGATGACAACACGAACAGAAGCAAATGCTGCAGTGACAGTGCCTTTGAAGCTCTCCAGGAGCAGGCACTTAGTTGATGGGGAAGTTGAGGAAAGCTTCTGTCATGCAAAGCATCAGACCTGAGGATGAGAGTTGAGAGGAAATCTGTTATCTCCAACCAACTGTATATTCCATACAGAAAAGAGGTGCATGGGTACCGAAAATCATTAGCAGACAATTCAAGTTAAATACAGGAGTGATAGGTAGAAGGTTGCAGCCAGGAGGCAACAGCACTGTATGCTGCTCCAGCCTGTGACTGTCATGGTTTAATTGATAAGGAGTCACTGGGTGATAAAAATCAGTGTCACCAATGGAGAGTAAAGTTTGGTGTCTGCCTGGGGCAGGAGGTAGTATGGGCAGAGCCTGGCCACACACTATGCCAGCGAGAGGATGAAAAGGCACTGGTGGGCCGAGGCAGTAGGGCAGAACACTGAAGGCCCCTTCAGGAAGCAAAGTGAACTCTGTTGTAAGGATTTGAAATTTGATGCTATTTTTTGGCTAAAAGAATGAGTATTGGGAATACTTCCACAGATCTGCCTTTACAGCTTGTTTATTCATGTGGTATAAGATATAAAAACAGAAGTACACTTCGATCCCCGGTATTACTTCAAATGGAGTGAAAACACAATCTGAGTTTTGGAGTTTGCTCAAACAAGTGAACCTATCACCAGAAGTGCATACCTTTGGTCTAGATAAATGTCTTATCATGTGTTCATACAATGGAAGCACGAAATGTCGAGAAAATGAGTTTTGCATTGTAAACAGCATAGATCCCAAAACATTGTGTCACATTGCAATTCCCATTTATAAAAGCAAATCTCAGAATATATGATTAAGGAAAAAGGTGTCAGGTCTTTTCCCCATGAGCTTACAAGGCTGTCAAGCTGCCTTATAAGGTGTCAGTATTCAAAATGTATCTGTAAAAAGTTATAGGATAACCCAGGCATTCCCTAAATCCAGACCTCCCAGTATTAGCATTCTATAATGGCTAGTAATGCAGAAAAAAAAACCCGACTGCAATCTTTGCACCTTTGATTCCCTGCCTGTGAAATGAACACCTTCTTCCTGGGGCGCCTGGAAACTACCCCATAGATTATTCAATGCAAGCACTGGAAAAGTACTTCAAGTTTCTGTCCGTTATTGTGATTACCAGTGCGGCAGAAAGTTTGTCTTTTGGTACTAGGAGCTGCTGTGAAGTAGAACATAGAGCAAACTCTGTCACAATCATTTTCAGTTCACACGAGCTTCATTGAACTTGAGACAGGCCATCTGAGTTGAGGTGGATGTGGTGGGGGGACAGTCCCCACCCAGGTTTCACTCTGACTGTTAGGTGTATGTAGATATGAAAATCCAGTGTAACATCTAAAGCAAAACTGCCACGCTTCAAGACTACTCATTTCAGAACTGATTAGCATACTCAATTTCAGGGGCAAACCCCATCCGCTAGTCTTGCTGCCCTTTCGGCAAATTTTTACAAATTTTTTGCTTGCCAATATTTTTCTTCTTGCTTCCATGCCTCTGATGTATTTGTTCTTTGGTTCACAGTTTCACTTTGAACTTTTATAGGTTGTTTTTAGTTTGGTTTTTTTTTTCTTTTTGGAATAGATTCTTAGTATGTAGCCCAGGCTAACCTACAACTTATAACAATTCTCCTGCCTCAGCTTCCCGAGCTCTGCAGGTGTAAGCATGAGATACTACCATGTCCAGGGTGTAGTTATTTTAATAAGTGCTTATGAATTCACTACTGAAAACACACATGACAGTGTTGGTCATCATCTCATCCTACTGCCTGTTTTCTTTCCACATCAATGACAGCGTTTCATCCTCCTGCCTCCTGGCCTCCTTAAATGAGTTCTGTGGTTATCTTGGCACTGTTTTTAATACTTAACTTCAACATTATTTTGAACTTTCTTCTAAGTTATTTTTACGGGTATTAAAAGATCATATATAACATCTTATGTAATACTTTGGGAGAAATTTTCCTCTCAATACTATCATAAATAGTATTAACATAGAAAATGACCATATTACTAGATCTTACATCAAAGTTTTATTTTCTAAACTGACATCCAGCTGTTAGAGAATTTCTTATTATCCAGAGGCAGAGGGTACCTTATTAAATGTAGGTTAAACATTAACTTCCTCTGGTCAAGCCATTAGGTTGCCCAAGTACTGATTGTTGATTTGTTTATTTTAAGAATGGTAGAATAAAGAAACATTTTTGATGATATTTTTTTCATTTTGGCATCAGCAACATGTGTTGCTGTATTGGTACTTAGTGTGTTGGTCCTCAGTGTATTGGTACTCAAAAGGTCAGTGATTCATTTCACTGTCTTCTTTACTTTAATTCTTTTAATGTTCATCACCAGTGTCCTCTTGTAGGCCAGAATGCATTGGGTTTCTCACAGTAGGTCTGTCCTCAATGAACAAAAGAATCTAGGGAATCACCTTACAGTGTATGCCGAATAAGGAGTTAGCACCGAAGAGATTGGCCCTTTAGGTCTTTCCTATGAACACATCCTGACCTGTGTGGGACGTTAGCCTATCCTTAGTTAAATATCCTCGATCAGGATCCTTACTCAAAAGCAACTTTTATGAGTCACTTTATCTGTCTTAGCATTGTCAACAGTGAAGCCAACTGCAACCGAGACAGCGCTGATGAATGGAGTCCATCGAATGAACTAGGGCAGTAGTTCAGAAGCCAAAGTGTCAGTCTGGAAATGGATTGCTTTATCCTGCTTCTTAGAAATAAATTACACTGTAAAGCATCTACAGCCTACTATACACTGATAAGTGCAGAACCGAACCTCACACATCAAGACTCTTGTGCGGGTAGTTACGCGGCCGTTAAGGCTAGGATCTCATCTAATAGAAAACCCACTGCAGGAAAACTCAAGGGGACGAGTCATCAAATATCCTGCTGCTGTTAGGCCTTTCTCCAAAATAAGGTGGCATGTGTAAATTACTTTAGAAAAATAAGGTTCAACAGTCTTGGTAATAGCGCAGTGTAAAGTATTATCAGTTTGAATCTACACTAAACATACCTCGGAGAAATAAAATGAGAAATCAGATGACCATGTTCATCACCAGTAGTGGCAACATCAGATATCACTGATCTGAGGGAGGTTTGTAAAAGTAAACTGTGTGGGGGTGTGTGTGTGTGCACGTGTGCATATGAGTTTGTGTGTGTGTGTGCATGTATGTGTCTGTGTGTCTCTGTGTATGTGTGTGCTCACCTGCATGCCGTGTCTATGTAATATTGAAGAATATTCTTTAGTACTTTGCTTTTGTACCTCCTTTTATTTGAACAGACAAATGTACTCTGGGTAACAAGTATTAGAATAGCACACTTTTCTCGGTAATCGCAAACGTTGAAGAACTCACCAAGTTGCCTTTTATATGGTTCCCTGTAGTCCCGCCCATGGAAGATTGTAAGGAACAAGAGCCTATCATGGACAACAATATTTCTCTGGTGCCTTTTGAGAGACCTGCTGTCATAGAGAAGCTCACGGCCAATATGGGAAAGCGCAAAAGCTCCACCCCGCAGAAGTTTGTGGGTAAGCAGAACAGACACACGATTTGATCCTGCAGTGGTAAAAGACAAGGTTCCATGTGTTAGACATATGCCTGCTCTGTTCCACATGAGAAAAATACCTGCATTTTCTCCATCATTCTCCCCCACTCTATGACATCCGTTACACATCACACACACACACATACACATGCACACACACATATACACACACATGCACATGCACACACATATGCACACACACATGCACATCACACACACATACAGCCTTAGGTGTATGGGAAAGAATTGAAAGATGACTGTTGGATAGTAAACACTGTCAACGTGGTGTAGAAACCGGAACATAAAGCAGATCATATGTGAAAGTCAGCATGTTCTTTTAACTCCAACTGCATAAGACATGAGATCGACACGACTGCTCACACTTGTGGTATCTTTCCATATCTATTAGTGTCAGCTTTTTGACAGTATTACATCTAATATGAAGTCTCCCAGTATTTGATCTAGAATTCCAAGGTATTTTAATTGTTCCCAAGCTTTGCCTTCAAAACAATAAAGTAGCAGCATTCATGTAAAATATTTTTAAATAGATCTGTTGTATATCATGGTTTGATCCTTGTTTTTTATCCAGCCTATGATGCTTAAGCTGAAAAGATGAAATATGAATTTAGACTTCATTTTCCATTTCCAGGCCTTAAGAGAGTCTCTGGCATGCCCATGTTGGCATCATTCTGTGTGCTCCCCATGTCAAGGAGCATCTCTGAAGACGAGAGGGTCGTAGATTTTTTTTAAATAATGTATGAATGATAGAGGTTCGATTGAGTTGTTAGAGAACCATGATTGCTTGTACATGGGATATGGCTTTCCTTGTAGTGATATGGTTAAAAGGAAGGGAAAACCATTAAAACAGGTTCTCCCATGCTAACACCAGAGAACAAGGAGGCCCTTGCTGGGCTATAAGAATTCTGTTACTTTGGTAAAACCTTTGAGAAGGCTGCCTCTTAATTTTAAGTAGAGAATTAGCAAATCACTGTCACACTAAAACCAACTGAAGGGATTTAGTGAGTGAACGCTCATGGAACCAAGCTAATGGATGAACCATGCCTTGTGTGCGGCCAGCATCCTAGATGGTACTTGGTGGGCTTTCGTGACAGCTTTTCTTTCTCTTCCTTTTAAAATTACTTCCAAACAGAGGAGAGGCACAGTTCATTTATTTGTTTTACATTCTATTGTACTGAGATTTTTTTAGACCATGTTTCATGTCTTACTGTAGTCAAATTCACGGCAATTCTCCTGCCTCACCCCACTATGTGCTAGTATTGCAGGCATGAAACAGTATCTAACACTTCACTTAGTTTAAAACATGCTAGGGGTTGGGGATTTAGCTCAGCGGTAGAGCGCTTGCCTAGCAAGTGCAAGGCCCTGGGTTCGGTCCCCAGCTCTGAAAAAAAAGAGAGAAAAAAAAAACATGCTTAGTTTGTAGGAGATAAATATTCATATCTAACTGGCCACTAATGTAGTTGAAAAACGCAAATTATTATTATTTATGACTCCTGAGTTTATTTGGTCAACTTTTGTCACAGTTTGTGTTTCCCATGACTTAGAGATGCTACTCTGATTCCAGTGTTTCTCTGGTAGCCAAGGTTGTCCCGGAACCCACTCTGTAGACTAGGCTAGCCTCAAACTCACAGAGATCTGCCTACCTCTTCCTCCGAGTGCTGGGAACAACCTGAGACGACACTTTTAATATAGTCAGATCACATTCCTTAAAAATAGAGAGGCTTATAAAACTACAATATAATTTTAAATGACATTAAATAAATGATTTTTATTTTTGATTTTGATTATGTTTTAATATACATCAAAGCAATAGCTACAGCAGTTGAGGTACTCTTTCTGTGGTTGCTCTTAAATGGAAATTTTCATTGTTCCAAACTTAGGGAGAACTCTTCACATAACCCTCAGGGAAGCACTGCTCTTCGACCCACTACACTCTACGCTGTGATTCCTGGAGTACAATTGTCTATCTCTCCCATCCCTCTTATGCATCTTTGATTTCACCTTTATCCCTTTGACCCCTGTCCTGCCAGTATTCTTGCCTCTCCTGCCTTATTGTGCTGCTTCTCCTGGTGACATCCCACTGTCCCTTGAGTCAGACTCACCACCTTTCCCATACTCGGTCCCAGGTGCCAGTGAGTAGTTCTAGCGAAATTCCTCCAGATTTGTGAATGACTGCCATTTCAGATAAATGTGTAATTGATCTGAAATCCCAGTTTGCCTACCCATAGTATGTAGTGACTTTTCTTTAATATATAACTGTACACTCCGCGCACACACACCCAGCTCCATCATGACCATTTTCTACATCATTCTACTCTCTCCACCTGTGCACTCACCTCACATCCTCAAAGGTGCTCTCTCCTCTTAAAGATGGACTCATTGAAAGAATTCTCAGTGCCTCTCTCCACACTCTCCTTCGTTCTAGTCATTTCCCAGTGCCTGCAGCCTGGTTCTCTTGCTTGGACTCCCCTAAACACTTTCTTTTGGCTTCAACTCACTTGCATGATTCTGAATCCAATGAGCCCTCTGTAGACCGTGTTCTACACACACACACACGCTAAAGAGCATCTGCCACTATGGAAACCTAACTCGTGCTGAAAACACTCTTCCCTTGGTTCCTATAACATCTGTCTCTTGCCTTTCTCCCAGCTTCTCTGTCCACTTAGCAAACTGTACAGATGTATAGAATTCTCAAGCCCCTTCACTAGATCTTGGGAGAGAAAAGAGAACTGCCCCACAGAAGACTGGTTGTGTTCATTTTCAAAATGCTACACACACACACACACACACACACACACACACACACACATGCACACCACACACACACACACACACACACACACACACACATGCACACTCATAAGTGCACCTACCTGTATGTATATAAAAGTTCTTTTCATATTGGACCACACACACAGCACATAGAGTAACAGATGTTTTCTAGAGATCAGCCTAGGCTTGTGCTTTCTGGTAGCACTGAGTGAAATGGATATGCAGAACCTAGAAGTACATTCAGAAACTGCTACTGAAGGCTTCCTGTGGTCCTTGTAGAGAAAAGAGTGAAGCATGCACTCTCTGGCCTTACACAATCTGCTTCCATGAGGAACAGGGCCAACATCTTCTAAATATGCTGCAAAGTATGAGAATCCAGCTTAGATCTGTCATTGTGTTGACATGAAAAGTATTTCCCAAACACTATTTTGTTTTCACTTTGCCAATTGCTGAGGGATACCATCAACACCCTTCTAAAGCTACCCTCTACCAGCTGAGGCCGTCATGTCTGTATCTCACACCGAGACATCTTGTCTAAGTACTTCCGAGTCACTGTTACTCATACTGATCCTCAAACTGGACCTATCCTCTTTTCTATCTTGCTGCCATCCATGCCCAAGGCTGAATGATGAGAACTCTGCTCCAGGCTTCTTTTCTCATTGCCTGTGTCCAGATAATCCCAAAGGCCTAGTAACTATTGATATAATCGCTGGCCATTCCATTAAACCTGCTCCTTCTGCACTGTCGCTACAGCCATTCAAGTCTCTCACCACACCTACTTTCTGAACCCTCTTGTTGAAGGAGCATCAGATCATGTCACGTTTCCTGTTTAAGTACGATAATGCTTGAGGCATAAAATCCCTCCCTCTTCTGCTGCATGCAGGGTTACCTGACTCCTCTTACATGGCTGTTCCCACTGTTGTCCATGTTGAAATGCAATTTCTTATTTGTAAGTCACCCCATTCAATTCTGAACCTTCCTGCCGACAATACCTAACTTGTGTGTTCCTTTACCGGCTAGTGCCTTCCAGCCCATTCTCCATGCTAATGACACTTCTTTCAAGAAGTCTTCCGTGACTGCTCTTATACAAGTTACATAGCCCTCTTATTTGACATAAAATACATGACAAGCTGTCATTGTCTCTAAATTTAAACTCTTTGAGAACCTGGGTCAGATTCCCCTAGCTTAACTTGGAAACTTTTCAAGTTTAATATAATTTTTTTGTTGTTGTTTGCATGTTTGGATTTTTGTTGTTGTTGTTGTTTGTTTGTTTGTTTTCAAAACAGAATTTTTCTGTGTAGCCCTGTCTCCTGGAACTGTGTAGACTATAGTATAGACCATGCTGGCCTTTAACTCAGAGATCTACCTGCCTCTGCCTCTGACCCTGACCCTGACCCTGACTCTGACCCTGACTTTGCCTCCTCTGTCTCTGCCTCCTCTGCCTCTACCTCTGCCTCTGCCTCTGCCTCTGCCTCTGCCCCTGCCCCTGCCTCTGCCTCTGCCCCTGCCCCTGCCCCTGCCCCTGCCCCTGCCCCTGCCCCTGCCCCTGCCCCTGCCCCTGCCCCTGCCCCTGCCCCTGCCTCTGCCTCTGCCTCTGCCTCTCTGCCTCTGCCTCCTGAGTGGTGGGATTGACCACACTCAGGTCAGTATCTTAAATTGGTTGCCAAGAAGTGGGTTTTTTTTCTGTTGTCTTTATTACTCCATTATTACCTTAATCGACTGCTTCTTCAAGTTTGAAATACTACTAACTCGTTAAAGCTATCTTTTCCAACATGCAGTACCATGGTTCTACATTTTCTATCAACAATAAGTATTAGTCCTTCACCCACAACATACTATAGCATACAATAATGCACTATTTTAAGAAGCTTTATCTTTAAGCTTTCCTTGTCAAAATAACTAGGTAAATACTGCATTATTCTAAAGGTAGAACTTTTAAAAGATGGATTACTCTGCCAAATAGGAATCTTGCTTTTTTTTTTTCCTTGAAGCTCTCAAAATGCTTGATGATTGGTGTTTAAAGCTTGTGTTGAAATAAAATAATGGGGGAAAATTTTTATAGTAAATTTTAAAATAAAAAAAGGATGTGCTTCAGACAAGAAAAAGCCTGACGACTAACAACAGACATTCAGAGTGTCACTGTCACACATCTGGATGTATCTAGTGTTAAAATAAAAAGTTGCCAGTTCCAAGAGACAAAGCTTTGTGAACTCCTCTTTTTTAAGAGTAATTCCTCATATATTTTAAGCGGCATTAAATTCCTTTTATCAGTTGATACAATTTCAAACTAATTTAGTAATGGCTGCTTACATATATTGACTCTATCAATCTTCTTTTCTACCTTTTAGCTAAGATAGTAGCTAAGTCAACCACGTCAGCTCATGAGTGAAGTGCCATAGGCTGCCACCACATCCCTTCCGTTCTTCTGATGTGTGCAGCTCATGTCCTGTGTTTGATACAGGCAGAAGTGAGCCTAGACTGATTGCTTCTCACCAGACATTTATTCTCTCTCCTATAATTCTGAGTTCCGCGCAAATGAAAGCTCCAATAAAAACTAGTAATAAGATAAAATGAGCACCGTTCAGGCTGGAAGCATTTCTGTGGTTGCATTAGAGCAAGTGCAAATGCTTCTTACAAATTCTCCTTGTGTGGTCACATACCTGTGCATCTCCACAGAACTAAAGGGGCCTGGATACTTGACCTAAAGAGTCAAATTGCACAATTTAGTAAAATGTAGTATTCACTTATCTTCTTGTACCTTTTTATGTTTTTAGTCCCATCACTAATTTTGTTGTGTTTTCTCTTTTTCTTTTTCCTTTTTTTTTAAATGTTAGGGGAAAAGCTCATGCGATTCAGCTACCCAGATATTCATTTTGATATGAACTTAACGTACGAGAAGGAGGCTGAGCTGATGCAGTCTCATATGATGGACCAAGCCATCAACAATGCAATCACCTACCTTGGAGCTGAGGCCCTTCACCCTCTGATGCAGCACGCACCAAGCACAATCGCCGAGGTGGCCCCAGTTATAAGCTCAGCTTATTCTCAGGTCTATCATCCAAACAGGATAGAAAGACCCATTAGCAGGGAGACAGCTGATAGTCACGAGAACAACATGGATGGCCCCATCTCTCTCATCAGACCAAAGAGTCGACCCCAGGAAAGAGAGGCCTCTCCCAGCAATAGCTGCCTCGATTCTACTGACTCAGAAAGCAGCCATGATGACCGCCAGTCCTACCAAGGAAACCCTGCCTTAAATCCCAAGAGGAAACAAAGCCCACCTTACATGAAGGAGGATGTCAAGGCTTTGGATGCTACCAAGGCCCCCAAGGGCTCTCTGAAGGACATCTACAAGGTTTTCAACGGAGAAGGAGAACAGATAAGGGCCTTCAAGTGTGAGCACTGCCGAGTCCTTTTCCTAGACCATGTCATGTACACCATTCACATGGGTTGCCATGGCTACCGGGACCCACTGGAATGCAACATCTGTGGCTACAGAAGCCAGGACCGCTACGAGTTTTCATCACACATTGTTCGAGGGGAGCACACATTCCACTAGGCCTTTTCATTCCAAAGGGGACCCCTATGAAGAACTGCACATGAAGAAATACTGCACTTACAGTCCCACCTTCCCTCAGATGGTGACATGCTTACTTCTTCATGCTGTCACTGTCTATATTTCTTATTTTGTGGACAAAATGTCATTTGCTCTGCCTAATTACAATAAGGAAGAAACAAGAGAAAAGGGATGGGATGTTCACTGATAACTTGGCTTGTTTATTTCGTGAGCATTTAAAGCAGTTCATTTCGGCCATGCGTCCTTGCTAAGGCCTATCATGATTTAGGAGATCACTCAGTTCATAGAGATTCCTCTAAGATATTCTGATTTGCCATTCATGTTCAGGATTATGATAGAAGGCAGGAAAGTTGAGAGTTCTCTGGGTAGGATTTTGGGCAATTCAAAACAGTCTAAGTCATTTTACTCTCAAAGAAGATGTTTCAAAATGTAAACCCATTTTATTTTCTGTTCTTAGAGATCATGGAACACAAACACGATGTTATTTTCCATAACTACAAGGATGAGTTGAATTGTTATGGGTTCTGTGTTTACCTCCCCTACGGAATTTATAATTGAGTATGTTTTACACTGTATCCTATAGCAAAACTTTTAAACTACAGGTAGTCAAGGGCCACTATGATACATCTGAGGTCCTTTGATCTTATTTTTCTAAACTTGCGCACTGTTTTTCCATAGTTTTGATGACTGGCATTTTATAGACACCCTGGCAGCCTTACTTTTAACACCTGTAACAAATAGTATTTTTATGTAGTTTTCAGAATAACATATGTTCGCAAGAGTGGGTAAGAGGCAGTCAGTAATTTCCAGGAAGAATTCTGCTTTTCACAATTTGAGATTGTTTTTTTTTTTCTTTTAAGCTGTAAGATGCCGGCAGCCTAGTATACATATTTGCTTCTAAAGGTGTGTTTACGATTGTCACTTTATCAGCATTCAGTGTTAACCAGTCAGCAGAAAAGTGTAATTAGGCGAACAGTAGGGGGAATTCCCACTCTAAGAACCCTTTTCTGGTATTTCTCTTCAAGCTGTGAGCAGTCAGTGTTCTATCATAGTTCATTCCTCTTTGACTCTTGGTATAGAAGGTCTTAAAGAGCCTTGCTAACAGCTGCTTCCTCTGAAATCATGGAGCAACTGTTAATTGGACCTGAAAGTGCTCACCTGAACCCTGGAAGGTCTTTTATTTACTAGGGCTATGTATTCCACTATTTCTTCAGTAATGTCATTGCCTTTGCTGGAGACAAAAGGGAACCTCTTTGTTACCAGAATAGCATAGTGCAGGTCAAACAAACAAACAGAAAGTTTTCTGTCAGCCTTCCTGGAGCTGAGAATGTGACACTCTTCAGGAGAGGGTCCCGCACTTTAAAAATAAAAACAAAAAGTTCAACTCTAGAGGCCCTTATCAGAAATGAATCTCAACCCCTTAGTCAAGAATCTACTGTCTTCTCTTAATTTGCACATGACATATACTTCCATATTTCATGCTCAGGTTTTAATCCGATCGCTGCGAGTTCTCAGCTTTTCTTTTTCTTTCCGAAGTTCACTTGCATGTGTGGGTAGGGTTGGAGCACACTGTCATCAAGGCATTTGGGGGAATCCATTTGGCAGATATATACATATATATATATATATATATATATATATATATATATATATATATATATAGATAGATAGAGAGAGAGAGAGAGCGAGCTGCTTGTGTTAGAGGAAAAGAAGCCTGACCATAAGTGGATTATTTGACAGCCATTTGTAAATGCTGAAAGGTCTTCTGGGAGGTAACACATAGCTGCTCCATCAGACCTTTGACTGTCATGCCAAAACCATGTTTGCTGTGGGAAGTGTTAAGACTCAAGTAGTGTCCACCGATGAGCAACGTGTGTGCTCCTAACGTGCGTGCTCCTAACGTGCTTCACAGGTTTCCTTCTGTTCATTTAAGCAACTTCCTAGCCCTACCGTAGCCAGAGCCACGTAGTTCTGACTTGCTTCTTTTACTAACTCTTATCTTCGTTATTTCTGGAGAAATATCCAAATGGTACCTTTACATGTAAGAGAATGCACCAAAAAAAAAAAGAGCTATATCAAATGCCAACTGTTGGGTTTTCCAAGTTTTGTTTTCGTATCCCTTGGTACATTGTGAAAACACAGTTTACTCAGGGATAAAACATCTCGTCACGCCTTCCTTGTCCCCGTTTAGCCTGCACACTCTGGAATCACAGTGGAAAGGATATTTATTTCTGAATGAGGTAAATAAGTTTAAGGCTCATGACATTTTTGTTTTAATGTAACTTAAGGAAGCATCCGGATGCCTGTCTGGGTGTTCGTTTTGGCTCATTGTGGACACATGCAAGCGTCTGCTGTCAACTTTCCTTCTCTCTGCTCGCACCTACTGTGTTAACAATCATGCACCTATCTGCCCTAGGACGAAACTGACTTTAGGTGTACTGAAAGAGTCGTGTCCTTCCCCCACAAAGGTGGTACCGACGTGCTCTGCCTTTCTGATCCCATTTTATTGGAAAACCTGATTTATTCAGAGGAGTGAGCTATAAGGGTTTATTGGTTGTACATACACACTTAGCATTTTTTTTCAGCTGCATGGCACAAGGTACAGATAAAAGTAGATAGCTCTGATGTGACAGGGACAAATGAGGGCAAAGTGAACCCAAGACTCGTGAGTTACTATAAACTCTGTGGACCCTCAGTGACGGTCACACTTGCTTCTGTTTCACCAAAGAGAATAGGAGACACGGTAGCACCTAAAAGTAAGCATGATGGCCAGATACCAAATAAATCAAATTTACATAACCGTCACAAGACCAGTTTACTTAGGTGAAATGTCACCCTTGAGAGAGGATTTGAGGGCATGAAAATGGGTTACCCTCTGTGTTTTCCAGTTTGTCGGGAATTTAACAGATGGCTCTGCCCTCATTTTGCCCAAATTATTATTATTATTTTTGATCTCCAGTTCCTTCTGGAGAAACATGCTGCCTCCCGGTAACCGTGATGAATTGCTTGTTATAAAGGCTTTTTAGAGCAGTGAGAACAGCCAGCATGATGAGCGGTGGAGGGAAACACTGTCATTCAAACATTCCATTAAGAAGTGTCTGGATAAAATGGGGATATGAGGGCCGACCATTAAGATTTAGGACGAAGTCGCCTGGCTGGCTGGCATGCGTACAGGTCAGTGTTTGAATGCAGTATAGTTCACATGCACATGTGTATTGCACATTCTTTTAATAAAAATTCACAGAAAAGAAGCAGTTAGAAATCACCAGTTGTGTTGCAAAGGCATAGAGTTAGAAGTACAGTCCAGCAGGTGTATTAGGAAAGCCCAAAGTTGTCCATGTGTCTTTAAGACTAATGGCCATTTAAATCGCGAATCTCCATTGCCTGCATCGAGAAAAACAAAGCAAAGGGAATGCAATGAAACAGTGAAAGGGTATTAAGTTGGCTGGTGGATATTTGAAGAAGTACCAATTCTTTTCCGAGTGGAAGAAAATGCAGGAAATGACTTAGCAACTTTGGCTTGTATGCGTGATTTCCTGTCCAGTGGTACACCTCACAAGTTTGTAGTTTCCAAGACTTCATCTTCTCTCCAAAATGCTAAGTCAGGGTAGAAAGGTGTGCTGAAGAGGCCCGAAAGCACCAGGAGAGCGTCTGTCCTAGATTCAGGACAGCACGTACACTATCCAAGTCACCTGCTGTAGTGTTTCAGCCTGGGATTATTCTTTTTACTATAAAATTGTAGACTGGTGGTCATCGGCAGTTGTATTTCATGTTATTTCAATAACTACTGTCTGTATAATTATTCTACAGCAGACGCTCCCCCAGGTCCAAAAAGGGAAAAAAGTGAGGGGTGAATTGAAACTTTGTATATATAAAAGTTATTTTATAAATATTTTAGTCTTCCAGTTTCTGCAAAATAATTAAAATATACAGTAACTGGTCTCTTAACCCCTGAATTTAATGTATTAAATACTTATAAAATTTTATATTGGTGCCTTTTAAAAATGCATTGAGAGTGCTGGGTAGCTGTTTGGCTCCACCACACTTGGACTGTGTATTTTTTAAGAAAAAAAAAATCACATAAAATCTAAGTACTCTCTAATTCACCTTTGTGTTCTTAGAAAAAAAGAAAGGAAAAAAGCTGCTAAAAGACTTTACCAGACTTTTAGCTGAGCTGGCAAATGTGACAAGAAACTTTGAAACCAGATTTTAATCTTTTTGGCTTGATGGTATTTCTGGACACTATTCTGTCGGGGCAAAATTGTAGACTCACATGTCAGCAGTGAATTGGATTATGCTATGTGGTTTAATTTATTCTTGAGGAAGAATATGTTTTGCATCACACAGGGGGTTCTTTGTATAATTTGGAGTCAATAATTACAGTATTGTTTTGCTTTAAAAAAATGCCCGACTGGTGTTGCTCTAGTCTTGGGTCTTCTGTCTTCTAACCTGTAGTTGTTTGGTGGAATGGTGTGCAAATGTGGACCATTGTTTCCTCCTGAACAAAACAAAGCTCAGCTCTCAAGTCCCATGACTCCAAAGTGTCATCTCAGATGTTTAACGCGGGGTTGTCTGTCACTTTGTGAAGGGTGTCTTCGACTATGACAACTTTGTAAAAAACGAGCTGCTGGTTTTACAAAGTAGACATCATATGACCAAGAAGCTGTGATGTGCTAGTGTTTCTTTCCGTCATAGTGTACTCTTAGGCCAAATAATGACACCTTGAATATTTTTACATTTATTACAGAGACCTAAAATTTTGGAATTCTAAAAGGTTTTTATGTAATGCTCTATCTTACAGCAGTTTTCTCTTCTCTTGCTGTACTGTGAGTCTGTGCGTATTTTTTTCTTACGCACCCTTGGAAATGAGTTTTTAGTTCTGTTTATGGTGTTTCTCTCCCATACACTCGTTTATATACGTTCTGTACACATTTCTTATGAAGCCACCTTTCTTGTGCATAGACAAGTGACAAGTACATGAACCACTAGTTCCCTAAGATGACTTTTATATTATGAATTAATATGAAATTTATAGATCATGTGCTAAGCCCCATTAAGTGCAGAATAAAAACTTCCTATAGGTCCAAATAAGCCAGTGTGCACTGAATTGGGCCTTCAGTTTACCTCGAGTGACACGAAGTAAGGAAAGCTTGGGCAGATGGCGGTCCCTCTAGCCAGCACCATACACTTACTAGCATGTCGCTGAGTCTCATTTACTGGGAATGGATTTTTAAAGGAATACACTGGAAGGAGGGAAGGGATCGGGGGACTTCTGGTGTTTTTGTGGTTGCTTTGTCCTTTTTAAAATGTTGTTCAAATTGTGGAACTGTGATCTAAAAACATTTAGACTGAGGAGCACCGGAGAGGATGTCCGTCAATCACTTGCCCTTCTGTACCGCTAAGTTCTGGTTTCGCCTCTCCCTTCCTCTCACCTCCTCATCCCCACTCTGTATGTAGCCCTCCTCGCCATTGCTTCTCCATGTCTCTCTCGACCCTCCTACTAGTTAGGAGGGCAACTCTGAACTTCCGACTCATGAAGTCTTAACTTTTTGTCTCAGTGGTTTTTGTTAGCTGTGTAGTCTGCTGGCGTATTTTTATACCCTAGTGGAGTTTTGTATTTCCAAAGCGTGGTTGGGTTGACATGGTAAGCTGTATAGTCCTTACCTTGCTTCATCCTCAAGTAGGAGGCACGGAACATGACTCCAGCAATTCTGGAATCGGAGTATCCGTCTGGCTCCTTTGTGCTTGGATTCTGACTTGTTTGGCTTTCTTCTTAAATACAAATCATAAGAGAGTAGACTCCCCCATCCCCACCAAACACTGAGAGGATAAAAACGGAAAGCAAGAGTCTTAACTTTCTCCCAACGGGGTGCGGGGAGGGGCGAGTGCTTTAACACTTCTGCAGTGATATTTCAGGTTCAGAAGGGGTCCCCAGACCCCTCGCGCTCACCATCGGGTCCCTTGGACCCTGTGCTATTTGCAGCTTCAGAATGGTTACTTTTGTGATGGAGTTTAACTGCTATTCTTTTTTTCCCCATAAAAGTGCAATACCCCTCTTGAAGTCTTAAAAACTATGGTAATTTTCTTCTTTTCTCTTTCTGACATTTGTTTCTTTTACCAATGATGAAAAGAAACCATTGGAAATTGTAACATGTCATAGGACATAACAAGCAAAAATGAAAAACCACTCCACTATGAAAAGCTGAAAAAAAAAATGTAACAAATGACTTCTCTGACTTTCTGGAAACTTCGTTTAGGCTAAATTGCCTTGGAAATCATGAGTGAGAAGTTTATCCTGAGGCTGAAATATGATTTTTCTCCCACTCTTGTCTAATGCTCTTAAGTTAAATAACTAATATTTAATGTTTTCATTTCTCTCCTTTTGGAATATAAATATCAAAGCACTTAGGTCAGGTTTAAATCAATATTACCTGTTGAAGAAAAATTTTTTACATATTTAAAGCAGACCTGTTTCAATGCAGATGGAGAAGTATCTTTTGTATTATCCATATTTATATGTAGTGTGCTCTTTTTTTAATACCTGTGTTTCTGTAGTAAGACTGCTGTATTGTAAATACACGTTTTATTAAAAAGTAACATTTCTTTGGCATTTCTTTTGATGGCATATACTGTATTTGTACAGTATATGTCTTGGCTACTTAACTTTTTTTTCTTTAACAATACCAAAGGTAATTAGACTATTTTAAGGACTAATTGCTTGACAGTTTCTAGAATACTTTGATTTTTTTAGAAGAAAAGAGAAAAAAAATTTAAAAAAAAAGTCAAACCAGTGAACCTCATTTTTTCAAACTAATAATTTGGGGAAATAAAAACTATTGTTTAAAAAGAAATATATATAAATATATATATATAAATATCTGTAAAATTAAAATCCCAAACCTTGTATGTCAGGTTTGCTCAGTGTAATGTAGGGGTTTTTTTTTTGTTTTGTTTTTGTTTTTTTAAGGCTCAAATACCTCAGAAAATGGGGTTTACTATGGAAATGCTGCGGCAGTCTCTGCAGCTGTGTGAGCTGTCATCCTGCTGCATCCGGATTGGGAGACCTCCACTAAACAGTTTTATCACTGCAGACTAAAATGTGGGACTTGTATTTTCTTTGTTTTTTAATGCACACACGTACATGCTCCGTGCGTGTATGTGGGTACCGTGTATATGTGTGTGAGTGTTGTATATGCATGTGTGAATGTGTGTGTGTGCGTGCGCACGCGTGTGTGTGTACAACTAAAGAAGCTGCAGAAACTTTGTAATACTTTGTGAAAGGGTTATATTATAAAGGTTTGTACTGTCTGAGTGCACAGCTACTGGAATAAACTTAGCCAATCTCAGGAACAAGCATATAATTTGTCCAAGATTTATTTCTTCTCAGAAGTGTAAGTGCAGTTTTTAATTCTGTATATTATTTAATACTTTACCAATAAAATAAACTTCTGAAAGAAATTATTTGTTACAAAAACTTTCTGTTGAAAATTCTGTACACACTCCATCCCTCCAGTCACTGAAGACAGAAGTGTTGAGCAGCACCAGGTGGCTTGGTCATCACCAGCGTGGGTGTGTGTGGATGTGTGTCTCAGTCCGGTCCCAGAGTTCTGATGTGTGCGACCTCACCAGTACTCACCTCAGTCATTACCCGCTACCCAGCACTTTGTAGAGTCTGCTATGGCAGAGAACAAGGCATCGCACAATATTTTTTTAATCAAGGATAACATCTCTATGCTTCAGATAACTCTCAAATAATTCTGTTGTTACCTTGAAACCTAATCTGAGATGTTTCTCTGTCAGAGTCTCACTTCTATTGTAGAAGACATCAGAAATAAAGAAAAGGGTAGCGTAGCTTGCTCCAGATCTTCACTGAGGAACACAAGTGGGTCAAGCATTGGTCAATAATTTTAAGTCAGCATTTTGTGGTAATCAGAACAGAATTTTAAAAAACAAAAACCATGGAGTAAGTCATAGATTGGTAGCACCATTCGACTGCATTTGTTTGCCAGCTGTCAGTCATGTAGCCCTTACCCCTATGTGAAGGGCTAACACTCAGATTCCATAAGGATGTTATCTCTTCTAGGAGAAGATTGTTCTCTTACAAAGACATTCCCTGCCACAAATCCAAAAGGCCCTGAATAACTGGAGATGCATTTTACTTAGCTTTAGCTTTCTGCTTAGCTCTCGTGCCAATTTATAAAGCCCCACACACATTTGAGATCGCTATTTATTAAAAGTTCATCATATTTACAGAAGCTGTGGGTATTTGCAGTGGGTCTCAATTAGTTCACTTCCGTGTGTCACACAGAATGAGAGATAGTACAAATTCAAATGAACATGTACAACCTGAACAGAGCATCCTTCAAAATACAAGCCTGAGGCTGGAGACAGGTGAATGGGAAATGCCGAGCAAAATAAACTTATCAAATTACTACTAATTTGAAATAATCTGAAATTAAAGTTCTTACTAATGAAATTGCTAGGAAGGGCCTTTCTAGATCATAATTGTCAGACTGGTTTATCTATTAACAAGAGCCAATTTAAAAAAAAAAACAAAGAAATGGAACATCCCTTATGCTCTTAAATTTCATTCAAATCCGGTCAGCAGCAGGATAAGTTGTTGACATGCTAAGGCTTTTATCAGCATCTTCAAGCCAAAGGACCAGTGTTGAGGGACCAGTCATTTGATGAAGCAATTTCATTTAGTGTTCTAACAATGCCCCTTCCTGTTGTTTGTGCCCCAACTGGCAACAGAACTTCATATCTTGTCAGTAGCCCTACAGGAAGCTCCCAGTGTACTTTGTATATCTTAATTTGACAGGTAGGCTTCTCTGATGCCTAAGGAAGGTATTTACCTAAACTGTCTGACAGGCAAAAAGGATATAAAGTCATTTGGAAACACACAAACCCATACGAAATTGGATAGAGGTATGAAAGATCCAAAGGGATTCTCACTATGGAAAACAAACAAACATGGCAGCATTTTTCCCTCTTCCAGTGGTTTATACTCTTGGGTGGTGTCCCCCATCAGACCAATCACTTTTAATTTCAACTTTACTGGACAAAATACACGCCCCTCAAAATAGTACAAACAGATACTGCCCACACCCTTAGAAGACCTGTTTGAACATGACCTACGGAACAACTGAAATGTTGATGAAGTTGAGGAGGACATTTAAATTCTCCAGGAAGATCCAAAGGTAAGGGTTGGGCTGGGCTCTGTGGCAGCTTAGGTGAGCCTATCATAAAGGAGCATTTTGCATTGTGCATTTAATTTAACAGCTGATGTGGGAGGTCACATCAGCTAGCTCTACCAAGGATGCTTAGCGAATGGCTGGATGTTGAAGTAGGATGGGCAACAGTGGCCATATGATAGCAATGATCTAGACCCTAGTATTGGTGCTGGGATGAGCTGAAAGGATTGTGAGTCATGAAGACTTTTTTATGACACCAATTCTAATAAGCCCTTTTTAAAATGAGCAATTGTAACTTAGGATATTTGGCTGTTGAGGTAGTGAAGGTGGTGGGTACCTGCCTTGGAAATGGGATACCCACAGTAGGGAATGAGTGGTTATCTGCCTTTTGTTCCTTTCCTGTTTTCCTTTCTTTTCCTGCCTTTCTTTTTATACTGCATTTTTTCCTATATTTATTTTGTCTTCCTCTTTGTTTCTCTACATCAGACCTGTTTTTGTCTTTCCCCTTTCTTCTATAGAATTTGTTGTATAATTTGCTGACTGCTCTCCCATGACCCTGTCACAAGTTTGATTAACTACTCTGAAATACAGTCTATGTCCACATGAATATTTTATTGCAACTAGAATATGTGTGTCTTCTAACCAGATCCTTTTGGGTAAGTGCTTTACAAATGAACCCAGTTATCCATGGCTTCATCTAAGTCCCTTTCACATTTCTTGTGGAAAGTAGATACTCCCTGGTTCGTAACTTTCATTTTATTGTCAAGGAAAGAGATTCCAACAGGGTTGGTTGATTTGTTCATGTTTTAAATATCCAAAATCAGCCAAAAGACTGAAAACCAACAGTAATGCATTAGCGTTCTGCTCATTCTGATTCTTAAACAGAATGACCCCAATTGAACTCACTGGCATAGGCAAGGCAGAGGGCAAGGAGAGACACTGAGAACTACAGTACTAAGTTGTAAGGCAAAAATTGTCCAAAATTAAAGTTCTTACTAATGAAATTTCTAGCAGACCTTTCACTCAATTTTAACTAGTGTTCATCTTTGTGATTTTCTTTTTTACTATCTTCAAATTTTCCTTCACAGTTAATAAAATTATTTATCACTTTGTTCTTATCCTTGAACTCATTTTGTTTATTTTGTTATCGCGTGGTGTAAATTTCAATGTTTACACATGGGTGTCTTACTCCTTTCCATTTAAAACCTTGAACCTGGCCTCTTAAGGATGTATGAATTCAGCCAGGCAGAAGTGGCACATGCCTTATAATCCCAGCTCTTAGGAAACTGAAAAAGTGGGATCTTTGTGAGTTCAAGGCCAGCCTAGCCTACAGAACAAGTTACAGAATGGCCAAGGCTACACAGAGAAAGCTGTTTCAAAAAACAAACAAGCAAGTAAACAAACAAACAAACAAAGCAGTATGTATTAATCCATCAGAAGCTAGGGTCAGCCTGTGCTTCTTCCTCACAGGTGTTAACACAGAAGCTCTCTACAAAGTTAACATCTTTCTGTCAGTTGTAAAGTGGAAAATATACCAGTATCCACCTCCATCTGCTTGCATCCTGAAGTGAGTGGCATATTTATCATATAATTCAGCCTCCTGTTATCTCTTTCCTAGGAATGAGACATCTACTGCCACTTGGACGTTCATGGCTTTGATCTGGAAGTTGCTGCAGTCTCCCAGTACGGTGCTGGAGCCATGCCTACCACCATGCCTTCCTAGGGCTTCACAATCCAAGTAAGTACTCAGTTTTGGCCTTCAATGAGTCTATTCTTTACCTCGTCTTCCTCTCTTTTTCTGTTTCTGTCTTACTTTCTTTGCTTTTTTTTTCTTTGCCACCTCCCTACACTGTTTACTGTTTATTAATTTATATCAGATTATAATCTGCATACATATTACTTTCATTTGCTAATACTCAAAGGGAAAGGGAAAACTGGGACACATTATGAGTCATGTTTTTCCAGATGCTGGGCCAACTTGCCTTTTGATCATCCCGGCAAATGGTAGTTTGGTTATACCATAGCCCCAATGTACTTTCCAAGCTACACGCACACGCCCAGAGTTTTCTCCTTTCCTCTCTAATGTTTTTGACAAGCCCGGTTACAGCTGAATAAAGGATAACTTCATCACATAGCAAGCATGAAAAGAAAAAAATCTTCTACATATATAAAGGTAAAAGATCCCCCCCAACAAAGAATTCAGGTCACTTTCCTGATAGAGAATAGATTATTGCCCAATTCTCTTTAAATAAACATGAGCTCCACAGAAACATATATGTCGTTTGTCTGTTTAGTTGAGGTTCTAAAATGTGAATGCAATGCATTGTTTAAACTAGAGCAACCTAGAAAACAAATGTACAAATACATTATACTAATGCATTTTACTTTGTAAAAATGTTTTCCACATCTGCAGGAAAGACCACAATCTGTATGATATGTCTTGGTTTTAAAATTTTTCACTTTTGCTAAAGTATTTTAATTCTTGCCATTTATCCCATTTCATGACTTCTTTATAAAGAGCACTAAAAATTTTATATTGATAGACTATGGTAACTTTTACAGTCTATAGAAATTCTCTGACATATTATTTGGATTATCTCAATGGTGTAGTTTATTTTTCTATTTTCTTATGAGCAATAGGACTTATGACTATGAGGCCATTCGGCCCTGGATACACAGCATTATAGCCCTATTACATATTAGTCATATTAATCCATGGGACAAGTATCTATGCAAATACAACCACTTGAGAAGCACCAGACATGAAGAAAATAATGAAGTACACTTATTTTCCTTTCTCAAATTATGTGTTTCACATTAATATTATTATACCCAGCTATCCACATTTCAAATATGTTCATAACCCAAGGATGGCAATTAACCACGATAAACACGTTCATAAGTAGCTCAGGGCAGCAGTGGCATCCCACGGCCTATTTGATCCACCTGAAGCACCATGTGGCAGCGATGGCAGATTGTCACTCTGCTGATGGACCGTGAGCATCACCCATAATCCACCAGTGCAGGGCTAAGATATAACTGTCGTTATTCGTGTG
Organism: Rattus norvegicus; assembly: GCF_021556685.1. Taxonomy (NCBI): domain Eukaryota; kingdom Metazoa; phylum Chordata; class Mammalia; order Rodentia; family Muridae; genus Rattus; species Rattus norvegicus. Next base: position 86,228,212 of record NC_141542.1, on the reverse strand, counting down.
CCTGCCACTTCATTTAAGATCTGCGGACTGTGGTTCCTGTTTGCCTGATGTTTGTTCTGCAGTTCTCTGTGGGCTAAGTTATACATTATCCATGTATTTCTCAGAAGCAATTTTTATTTATTTTTCTTGTTTTTAGTCTGACTTATTTCCACTGTTTTGCAGACCATGCATATGATGAATGCAATTGGTTATGAAAATTAACCTAATACCTCTTTTTCTCCTCTAAAATTGCTTTTGTCTATGAGATCTGAATGAATTCCATTTATCCAGACTATTACTGCCAAAATCCATAATAAAACTAATCTGCAGAAACAAGGACAGCTACATCACCGGCTTTCTGCATGACAGTAAGGATGGGTGATGGATCACAATGTACCAAACAGGACTTATGTATACATAGCAAAACCTAATCGCGACACAACAAGGTCTTTTGATACTGCAAAGTGGACTGTAATGGGCATAAATGGGAAACTCATCCTTCCTCATCAGATTGACTGATACTGAGCAGAGAATATCTAAATATGAAAATACATACCTTTTGAAACCCAAACAAGCCTAAGCTCAGTCTACTTATAATTTTAACCCACCTTTAAGCCTAAGTTCGTGATGAAGGGAATTAAATACCATCATCCTCTGAAGGTACCAGAGTGTTGCTTTTTTGAGAACTTCAACCAGGTTACTTGGTAAATAATCCCAGAAGGACTTAAAAGGGGAAAAAAATCAATTGGGAGTGGCATATTTGCATTTTCATTCTGGACTGTAGCCTTTGGAACATTGTTTATTGTGGGATTTTCAGGAAGGTTAATGTGCACCCTTGAAGGAATCTGAGCGGGTGGCCTGTAGGGTAAGGGGACAGAACGTTGAGGTGATTTCGTTCCCAACACTACATCGTCGTCCACTTGGAAAGTTGAAAACTTCAACTCTGCGTCCTTCTGTCCTGAACTCTTTTCCTTTCTACATGGTCACTTCCTGTTCCTGAAAACCATCTTCCATGTTCACAACTAAGAGAAAAATGGGAGGCAGAAGAAATGCATCTTCCGAGTCCAAAAGGAGGGAGGAAGATGGGATGAGGCAAAGGAGAATCAGACAACACACGGAGAAACATGAAGGGTCACTTTTAGAGAACTGGATGCTTAGTGGAGTTTGGAAATGGGAAGGGGAAAAGGGCAACAAGAGGGAAAACCCAAGAGAAGAGTCCTGCCAGGTAGGAGGGCTGGAAGCATCTGAGTTTTTATCAATAGAAACAGGGACTCGTGAAGTCGTTTGGGAGGAACTGATTAGATTTGCAAAACTGCCTGAGGTTCCGTTCGAAATCAGATTGGAGGGGGTGCCAGCCTGGAAGTCAAAGCTCCTGCAATATGTCTACGGTAAGGCAGTGGCTTATGTTCTGGGAGTGGTATGGAAATGGCTAGGGATGGTTAGATTCTGGAGATACCCAAGAGGTAGAATGTGCTGGACTGGTTTGTGCTGGATTGCATGCAGGCAGTGTGGGAATGCGGTTAATTCAGGATAAGGCTCTGGTTTCTGTCTGGGAAGGGTAGATTCATGGTGGTACTATTTAGTGCATCATCCAAACACACACACACACACACACACACACACACACACACACACACACACAATGAAGCAGATTAAGAGCTAATCAAACATGATAGGCGGGAAAGGGCAGTGAGATATCCAAGAGGAGCGATGCAGTAGGAAATTAGGCCAATTAGGGATCCGAAAAGAGAACAGAGAGTGGGAGACAGAGACAAAGACAGATACAGACATCGAAATCAGGGATTTATCTGGGTTGTACCCTGAGACTGCATAATAAAAATGAAAATGTTAAAGTCAGATTTGTTCAGGTCAAGTATAAGATTTGTATAAATGTGCTTCAATAGAAGAAACTATTAAGTAAGGCCATCAGTGAGGAGAGGTACAAGCTTCCTGAGCTTTCATAGTCGAGGAAAGCAGGGATACCTCAGGGAGCGTGGTGCTGAAGAAAGGATTTAAAACATAGTCAGGAAGATTTGGGAAAGACTGTTAGGAATTTCAAGTGAAATGTACCTGCACTTTCAGTCCCTTTGAATCTCTTTGGATCTACAAAGCTACATTGGAGAGCAGAGACAGTGAGGCAAGCCTCACAGGTACACAGCACTCCTGTGGTCCAGAAAGTCTGATGCATCGCAACAGGGCCTGAGGGAGTCTGGTCGTGTGCACCTCCTCTACCATGACTGTTTGAAGTTTATCTCTGAGAGGTAGGGTGACTAGCATTCAGTAGCATCCTCCAGAACGCAGTACATGTCCTGCTAATTCATCTGAACATTCCCTGCATTGCTCTCTTCCTTTGTAGCTTACTTGAGATCATCTCCATTTACAGAGATAACAACCAAGGTCCTTGTCTTGAGGCTTTTGATGGATTTTTGTAAGGTTTACCTCCCGAGTTAATTATGTAGAGCAGGCCTATACTTCCACAAAGAATTTCAGATTCGTTTGTGGGCCTCTCTGGGACCACATTTTAACTGCAACAGAACATTAACCTTCTGGTATCCTAAATATTTTGAGTTAAATTAAGGAGACCTTCATCTCCTATATTATTATACCTATATTATTATATAGGTATTCAGTTAACCACATATACTTAAATTAATGGAATTCATGAATATAGATGGTACCCAGGTAAATTCTTACCACTTTTCTTAGCCAGCCTAAAGGGAATCCTGCAAGCATGATTTTTAAACATTCTTTAATATCAAACTATAATACAAAACACATCCTTCTCAGTGTCAAGGTATTTATAATCCCAAAAGAGAACAAGTTGTATTATAAGCATAATAAAAGATTACAATATTATATCATATAAAATTTTGAAATTCATTCTTACATAGATACTGAGAATATTTTACATAGACCTTGCTTCCACCCAAAATTTCATTCAGAATGAATTCCAAGATTTCAAATCGTCTCTTCAGCAGATGGGATAAAGCTGTGGACAAGACTTCTGATTGAGACTAGGTGTACCCACGAGTTGGCAATGCTCTCAGTGTTCAGTCGAGATGCACAGTACAAATACAAACAACCCACGGAGTATAAGTTTGTCTTAGTCAACATATTAAAAAAATACTTTAAGTGATTTACACTAATGTAATATTTTTTCTTATTTCAAGATTTCTGAACTATTGTAACAATAAGTATATAAATAAATACTTACTAACAAACTGATTGACCCTGTTGGTTTTCACACTAAATTTTTGAAACCTGGTACGGATTGGTATTTTACATTTAAAGCACATTTTCATTTGGTGCCACATTAGTTCGGAGCTATATTTTCCTGGTTCAATAGCAGATCTGTGGCCTCTCCTAACAGTGACACTGAACTCTATATGTTCTAATCATGGCCAAGCTGTCTAATGAATAATTATTTTCACAGCAATCCCTATAGTGATATTCAGATTTTCTTTGCAAAGCGATGCTCTGTGCTACTGTCAATCTATTTTCTACACGGAATAACCAGCAGCTTAAAAACATTTTAGCTTTTGCCTATAGCTACCAACCTATAAGAGGCTGAGTCTCAAACAGAAATACACACAAGTATATTCAAATTACTTTCATAATTACTTTATGCTTTCATATGATTTTTGCATGTATAATTTTTGCAAGGATAATTAGTTTACTTTCAAGGTAAATAAACTTTTGCCAAAGTGGTTTAAAAGTTGGAAAACCAAGACACCACTGCTCTATGTCACATATGAAATAATAAGATAATTTGTAGATACCAAAAAAATAGAGGGACACTAAAAGACACTGTTACAGAAGAGGGAGGTGAAGGGGGTGACCTTATATGACATTTCCCAATAAAACAAGGAAGTGAAATAAGGCAGAAAGGGTGGTGTATATATGGATTTATGTTAATCCATAAATATGTTAAGGCAGAAAGGGTGGAGGGCTTGTGGAACCTTGTTAGCAGACAATCTTCAGAAATGATAGGACTGAAGGAACTCAAACCCTGGGAATCTCAGAATTGTGAATGACAGGAATGGAACCATTCCCTCTTTGCCTCTGGAACACATAACCAGAACACCCTACTGAGGACCATGGGCACTGGGTCACTTATCATAAATACCTGAAGTTCTTCCCCATGCTAATGATGTATCCAGATAGCCCTGAGCCTTTAGCCAATGAGTTTCCCTTCCTGGGTTTTCCTTCATGTAAATGTATTTAATCCCTGGATCACCCCGAATAAAGTATATGCATTTGTATCCACTGTCAAATAAACCAGTATGAACAAGCAAGGCTTATCTCAGAGAGTTGCTTAGCTGCAGGAAACCCTTCATCTTTTAAGAGTCTTGCCTAAAACTTCCAAGGAAGGCCTTCTCCCTTTCAGTCCTACTGCTCTACCCTGCCCTTGCTCCTATTCAGACTGGGTTCCTCTCCTCCCGAGCTCATGTCCCCTTTCCACCTGGCACACAGACGGAGATCCAGAGATCCAGAACCACAGCATTTGTCCCAGACCCCGCTGTTTCCCCTTCCAGTCCATCCCAAGAGAACACCGACCGTCAAAACCCCTTCCCCAGCCACCTCAACCCCTATTCAGACTTGCTTCTGCCTCCGGAGTGCGGTGTGCCCACTGTGTTCCAAAAAGTTGTTGAACCTATGCTACTGAAGATTGGAACAAAGTGAGCAACGCAAGTGTTTTAAAAACTCAGCCAACTTACTTGGGTCTGAACTTTCTTAAACCAGAGGGCTTACCTACGCAAGTGTGCAAGTCAAGAAGAAGAATAAATGATATAGTATTCTGTGAAGAACTAAGATCGGTCTCAGGCAAAGATTGATTTGGATAAAATGAAAGATGAATGTGAGAGTCACAGTCATGGAGTTGGTGGCCCAGAAGTAATTACTAATGATCCCTCCAGGGATTCTATGTCATGAATGTTCCAATGATTCTGCAACATTGAATTTTCTCACCTTATCTGTAAAAGTTTCTTAATCTTTTTCCTACATTTCTTTTTAATTTTTTTGTATCAATTGTGTATGGGCACACTTGCTCTGTGGAGTGTTTGTGTTTGTGTGTGTGTGTGTGTGTGTGTGTGTGTGTGAGAGAGAGAGAGAGAGAGAGAGAGAGACAGAGAGACGGAGAGAGACAGAGAGAGAGGGAGAAAGAGAAAGAGAGACAGAGCGACAGAGAGAGACAGAGAGACAGAGAGAGACAGAGAGACAGAGAGAGACAGAGAGAGGGAGAGAAAGAGAGACAGAGAGACAGAGAGAGACAGAGAGACAGAGAGAGACAGAGAGACAGAGACACAGAGAGAGAGACAGAGAGAGACAGAGAGACAGAGAGACAGAGAGACAGAGAGAGAGACAGAGAGAGACAGAGAGACAGAGAGAGACAGAGAGACAGAGAGAGACAGAGAGACAGAGAGAGACAGAGGAAACTTGTGAGACTTGTTTCTCTCTTCCATGTGCTTTTCCAATAATGAACGCCACCCATTAGGCTTGGTAGCAAGTGCCTTTCCTTGCTGATTCAGGTCACTGGTCCAGTCCCTTAACCTTACTGTCCTTTCAACAATAAGATCTCCTTTTCTGAACACTAAACTATAATTTCTCTACCATTCAAGATACCACTTGGAATAAACTTATTCCAGGAAGTAGTCCCAAACCGCAGATGGGCCAGACACTATCCACTACAGAGAGGAAGAATTGCATGGGTAATGTATACATGTGTGCTCCTGCTAGGAGTTAAATAATGCCATAGGGTCAGTCTAGTCTCCAGTCTGACTTACTCTCTAACCGTTTCCCACCTCAGCTTCCACATGACTGTTTCAGACCTCACAGTCTTTCGTACTGCTTAGCTATGCCTCCTTTTCCATAAGCCTTCATCCCCAGCCCTTCTTGCTTACTGTTTACCTCGGAGTCCATAAGGGAAAAAATATCAAGCTAAGCGAGTATAAATACACAGAAGAAGCTGTTGGAAAAGGAAAGTCTGAGTCCAGGAAGCACTTTCCTCCAATTCCTACACAAGAGTTTATCATCCTAGCTGAGTAAAGGAGACGGCATAGTTGAAAGAGGACGGCATAGTTGAAAGAGAACACAGGCTTTAACTTTCACAGAGCAACAGTCTAAGAGGGATTTGCTTTGTTAATACTACGTGTGATAAAATTTCTTCTTTCGGGTCTTGTTTCCCTCACTTGTAGCAGTGACAAGAATAGGAGACAGGGTTGTTTTGTATATTTTTAATCAATTAATTTGGAAAAAATGAAATGGCATTTATAATGTATATATTAAACATAAAATATAAAAGAATAATTGCTTTTCTTCTGGAGGTGTGCCATAGATTAAAAGATAATAAAATAAAATAAAAATGTTAGTCAGAGTATTTGAAAATAGCATGTTGGTTGTAAATAGTGTACACGATTGAGACAATAAAAGGAAGTTAGCTGACCACAGAGTGAAAAATCTCTCGGGAAAGCCAGGTTCTATTAATCTGGTGAGCTCTGAGCTGAAGGGAAAGAATAGCAGACGAGAGGTAAGTATTCTGGATTTCTAGTCGTGTATTCATTCACACCTCATTCCCAAGGCATGCATACTTCTCCATGTCCGCAGTGCCTATAGTCCACGAGGAGAAGACAGTTCAGTGAGCAGACATTCTCTCAGCAAAACTCAACTCAACTGACTTGGCAGGGTAACCAATATGATCCATTTCCTTTGGAAAAAACTGATGAATATTCTGAGCAGAAAGAAGATCATAGCCAGTAGGCCATGCTCCAGTAAGCCTACACACCGATCACATTGGTTCAATTGCTTCCCTGCCAAGAATTAGTTGTGTTTATTCCCAAACTGTTGTCGCCAAGTGACTTATTATTGTAACCATGCAATATAATTAAACAGTACTTACATAATTCAGTGAAATAGAATGTAAAATGAATGAGTTGGGGTTTGGGGGTTTGGGGGGTTGTGTGTTTTTGTTTGTTTGTTTAAGGAAGTTGACTATTTTGGAAAAAGTCAAGAAAATAAATTGCTAAAAATTTTTCTCCTAATTATACGAACAATGGGACATCACTCCTTATAATTCAACATGCAGTCTGGTGTGCCAATGGCTTATTTTCACTCCGTGTAGAGAAATAGAAACGAGAGGTGCCCTATGACGAAGGAAGACTGCATGGGTCATCAATATCCAAATTAATGACTATTGACCTAAGTCAAAGAGCTGGTGAATAACTGCACTTTGATGTGTTAAGTTAATGCAAATGATTAAGTAATTAGTTCTTTAACTAGTGCTCCTATTAGATTCTAGCTGTTTTATGCTTCTCCTCATAGGATAAGAAGACTTCTGGTAAAGAACTGAGGTATGTTATGATGCAGATGTTAGAAATCACTGGTGGGGAGAATATGACCCCTCTTAAAGAGTAGGAATTCTGAAGTAAAAAGAAAGGCAAGAGAAGGAGCCACAGAAAGTCAAGTATTAACTTCAAGCAAAGCAAACTATGAACAAAAATTGAGACAAGGATATACAGAAGAAATGAGGATAGCTTGGACTTCAGTGACAGAATTGGAGATGTATGAGGAGCCTTAGATATACTATAATCCAACAGGCTACAACTGTAGTCCAAATGTAGGGCCAACAGACTGGGATGGAGCAGACATGTTTCCCACTTTCTGGTTTAAGAACTAAGATGTGTGGTGCTGTTTGTACAAACAACAAGTCTAGCAGAAAATCAGAAGGGAAGGAGAAGATAATGAATTCTTATTTGAACACACTGTGCTTGTGGCCCAAGACCTATTAAGTAGAAAGTCCTGTGAGCAACTGTGCATATTGAGTTCAGGAAAGAAGAAAAACAAGCTGGGAGATAGCTCACTCAGTTGAAGTATTTAAGCATTTACGAAAAAGAAACCACCCTGGGATGATGGCACACACTGATAATCCCAGCACTAGGAAGAGGGAGAGAGGAAGATCTCTGGTGCTGCTGGCCAGCTAGCCTAGTCAAGTAGGTGAACTCCCAGCTATTGAGAAACTGGATGGACAGCTCCTAAGGAGCACCACCTCAGATTGTCCTCTGGCCTACACACACGTCTGTACACATGCACACACAAATGTACATGCATCCACCAACATGCACAAGAAAGAAGAGGAGGAGGAAGAGAAGGGGGAGTAGGCAGCATCAGACATGGACATAGACAATAGTTGAAACCATAAGATGTTAGGGAACAGATAGGAAGGGAAGGAAACCAAGGTAAGAGCGCTAACAGAGTAGCAAAAGAATTAAGAGCAAAGGGGTGTTCTAATGTTCCTTGCTGTTGTATGAAAACCACCCCGTAGCTCCCACAAGACGTAGGTTGTAGATAGGTGTCTCCATTAAGGTCATAGTTTGGGGAGTGTCTAGTAGAACTTAAACCAACTGTATTGGGATGAGGACTGAGGGAGTGGTGCTGGAAAGAGGTGGGAAGTACCATTGGTTTCCTGTTTGAAGAATCGTTCACAAAGTGGAATAGAGAATGAGAAGAGCCTACAACAGGTGAGAGGAGCAGATCTGAGATGTCCCTTGTCTCCCAAGGTAGATGGGGATGAGGTTTATACCAGAAGATATGCAAAGCACTACTGTGAGTACAGCCGAGGTTATTACATGTAAGGGAAGCTAGCTGGACAAGACGCAGTCTGCATGTGGGAAATAGTTAACAGTTTCTCAAAGCTTACACCCAGGTGTATCACCGCAATTTGCTACCAGAAATATGGCAATCCAATTTCCGTAAGACCTAAGAGAAGGAGGATATTCAAGTTCACTCCTTTACTGATGTCATTCCTGCCTTTCTCGTGCAATATTTTCTAGCAGAAGGGGAAAGGACGAGTTGGAGCCTAAACTGACTCCAGATTTGACTGAGGGTGGGAGTTACACATGTGAACATAGTCTCTCCTGTCTACTGACACTGGGAAAGGAAACTGAGGACCATCCAGGTAGAGGGCACTACTGTGGTTGAGGCAGAGTTCCCCACTACCAACAGAGATGGTAAAGACAAAGGGACTTGGGGGGTGAGCAACTAGGTTCAAAACCTGGCTTATTATGAGAAGCAAGGTACCATCTACAAAATCTTAATAATTTGCTAGTTTGTTTTTTTGTTTTGTTTTGTCTTTTTTGTCTTTTATTTATTGTTTGTTTGTTTGTTTGTTTGTTTTTAAAGCAAGTTCTCTCTATTTTATAGCCATGGCTCTCCTGGCACTCATATAGAGCAGGCTCCCTTTGAACTCACGAAGGTCTGACTGAGTTTCACCACGCCCCACAGTTTAAAACTACTGTAAGTTTTTGCTATGCCAAACAGCCCGAGGAAAGCTAATAATATCCCTTTCTTCTTTTCAATAACTTTGTGTCTTAAATATCTTTATTTCCATTTTAGAGATAAGAAAACTAGCGTTTTGAGAGTTAAGCCAATTCCTAAGTTCAACAGGATTTCAAATCACGTGCCAGTTTCAAAAGTCAGTGTCATTCTTCATTTCCCATAGGAGTGGCTTTCACATTCAGTCCTTGGCTTGTGTGAGGTTCATATAAAAGGATATTATAGACACGGGAAGAAAGTTGGGTATGGAAGAGAAATGAGGAATTCAGTTTTACAATGTTTTTAACCTGGAGAGTAACTCTGAGAATATCTAATAGAATTATGTCTATATGGGGAAACTTGAGGAAAAATGTTTTGGGGGGAAGGTAAAGATTTATGAAGTATTAGAATTTAAATAGTGGCTAAAGTCCTAGGAATACATAAGATTTTACAGGGAGCCTGCAACATGAGGAGAGAACCACATGGTGAACTAAGAAACTCCAGCATGAAAAAGGAGGTCAGAGGAAAGTGTCAGCTAGGGAGAAAGGGAAGATACAAGATAGAGGGAAGTGGCTGAAGATGATGTTACACCACAAAAGGACAGAGTTCCAAGAGCAGGGTGTGATAAAGCCACATCAGCTGCTATGGAGTGGCCAAAGGAGATAAAGACTAAAAAACCATGCAAGAGATTAAAAATAACTGTGAGAAAATTTCAATTACAGCACCCAGGATTGTCTAGCCCCGGTCTAGGATTCTGTACTGTATGGAAAAGTCCAGGCCTTTAGGACCATCACTACATGTAAAAGGATGTCAGTTTCACCCTTAAAACATTTGGATGCTTGTAACAGTGTTGTTATGACAACAGCCATATCAGAGAAGTCAGGAAGACAATCTCTGCATCCAGGCATCCTGGGTTGGATTTTGGGTTCACTGCTTCCCCGCCCTGTAACCATGGGCAGGTTGCTTAATATCCTTGTATCTTGGTTTCTTAATCTGAAAACTGGGAGCAGTAAAAATAATGGGGTGTTGAGGGCTAAGTGAGTTTTACTCTGGTTAACAGAAAAAATATGGTGAAGTCTTCCTAACAGTTCTTAGCAATTCCCAAGAGCAGGTGACAGTTTGTTATGTTGATACTGATCATTGATACTGATAAATGCATTTAAAAAAGCCAAGATTGATTAAATAATAAGATTGTAGATACCATATACCTGTGGAAAAATATAGTTAAATATTTTTACAATATAGGATGGTAGTGATAGTTAAATTAGAAAAAAATTATAAACCATATGAATAGAATGATCCCACAGGTGAGTGAATAATGTATCCCAGGTGTTGTATTCTAAAATTATTAGAAAACAATATGTATCAATATTGTATCTAAGTGGTTGGATCATAAATATCATTTTAATAATTACACACACACCACACCACACACCAAAAACAACCCCACATTATTTTCATGATATAGAAAAATACAAAATACCAACAAGGTCAAGGCATAGAAGAATAAGCAATGGCGGACTGCAGGCCTACATGCTGATACACGCCATTGAAGGAACTTACACAGAAAGCACTTGCTGTCTTCTGGATGCTTCTAATCCAGGATCGTTGCTATTAAACATTAAGATGCTGAAGTGAAGCTCTTCACAGTGATGGCTTCTAGTGGGGATGGGAAGGACTCCGTGTTCTTTAAGGGGCTGGCCACTGGGAGTTTGACTATGTTCCAATGAGTATAGAAGCAACACAAATTGCACTTGGTGGTCTTTTGTTTGTTTGTTTGTTTTTGTTGGTTTTTGTGTGTTTGTCTTTTGGTTGGTTGGTTTGGTTGCTTTGAGGGAGAGTTGGGTGCAAGGGTGGAGGATGAACTTGGGAGGAATGGGGAGCAAGTGTAATCGAGGTGCATTGTATGAAATTCCCAAATAATGAATAAAAATATTACGTTGGGGAAGAAAATTATCACCAAAACTATTAAAATTTCTGCACCACTACAGATCAACAGACTAGGCCAGCACAGGAGGTTGGAGGAGAAAAAGAAAGAAAGAAAGAAAGAAAGAAAGAAAGAAAGAAAGAAAGAAAGAAAGAAAGAGAGAAAGAAAGAAAGAAAGAAAGGAAGAAAGAAAGAAAGTGAAAAGCATTCTGGAAAAAGAAGTAACCTGGCAGAGGCCCTGCACATTGCTGTTGGGCTCGTGGAAGCACCCAGAACCTACTACTGCCTTAGGAATTGCCAGAGGATCACAAAGAAGGTGAACTGAGATGTCAGACAGTCTGAAGGGGCAAAATGAGGGACCTACCATCCTGAGATGGCCTCTTTCCACCCGCCATTTATACATACTTGGTCTTGTGTCTAACCTAAAGCCTCTCGGTTGAACTTTCTTCTAAGTATAGCTTATAAACTCTAATCCGTAAGTGGATCGCACTCCTGTGGTAATACTTCCCATGTGCTAATCTTTTCCCATGACCAATAAAACCTACTTGAATGGTGGATGGCTTGAGAAACCCCAATCCACCATAATGAAAAAAAACATTTTAACTGGTTGCAAATGATTGTAAAGGCCAATTTATAGATGGAATTTCATTTTGAATTTATGATTTCTGTTTAGACAGAAATGCTAAAAGGAGTTAGGAATAAAATCCCAAAGAATTAAGCTATCTTTGCAACCAGGTGGCAATTTTAGATCTTTGCCAACTTTAATAATTATGGGAAACTATACCCTTGACACACAGTTAACAATCCCAGATCACAGAACGGAAGTGAAAATAACTGTTATCTATTTTGTTTTATTTGTTTAACAGCCTTAAAATGAAAACAGAAGTTTAAGGAGATAGCATATGGTGCATCTATATCAAAGTAAAAATAATAGTGATTTCAAAAGACAGTAACCTTCGGTATCATTTCCTTCAGGTTTCAAGTCCATCCCATCCAGTTTGTCTCAGTAGTTTACCCTCTAATAATCAGTCTTGTCAGGCCACCATGGCGTTCTCCATGTTTAAGGTCTCACAAATATCAGAAATCCACTCAACTTATCTAAATCCACCTGCCCAGCACTTTTCCAAAGTTCAAATACAGAGAGGACACAAAAGAAGGAATGACAGCTACATTAGCTGTGCGCCAGGACTCGGCAGTTCCCCACCCCCCACCCAGACTTCCCTGTCCTCTTTCTGCCGCTCTCCCACCCCTCCTCCCCATCCTAGTCTATAGACAAACAAGCTCTCCAATCTACTCCTTATCAAGATGGAAACAAGGCCAGACCTGCTCTTCTAGATAAAATGCCTTGGCTTCTAACTGCCTCGCTGCTTATCTTTCATCTTGCAGTGTTAACCATAACCCCTTTCCTGACCCGCTCTACTTCTTGTTTTTAGATGAGCAGCAAGGGCTCCGGTGGGGGCTGGGGGCGGGGGCGGGGGCGGGGAGGGGGGCATGCTTAAATGGACAAGTTCACTTGCTCGCTCTCCTTTCCTTTTCAAGTCTGTTCAGACCTCTTTGTGTTTAAGATGCCATCCTGAAATTATCAGAAACCACGCAGCGTGCCCCGTGTGATCTGCTGTGTTTCTCATTCTCTCTTCCTGACTTTGACTCTCCCACATTATCAAACTGTTTATAGCCTTCTTAGGTATTGAACTTTTCATGTCGATGCCCCACCCCAGAGACGGTTGACGAGTTTCCCGAGGAATAGTTAATTGTATAGAGTTACCTACCCTCCCTGCATCTTGTCAGTCTAGATCAGAATGGGCTGAATGGTTTTCTCATCAAAGCTGTGTGTCTTTTCCGAAGTTCCCACATTTTCATAGGAAGCCTTGCACTTCCTGCCGTTTCTTGAGCAGAGACAGGGAATGGCATGCGGGGTTGGGTAGTCAGACCATGTCACCGGCCCATGCGGGTTGTCTTGCTGTGTAAGGTTAACTGTGTCATGGTCCTCACTCTGTCCTCACTCTTCCTGTGTGAAGCAGAAAGTGAAACTGGCCTCCTTTTGTTCTGGAGAATTCTGGGGAGCCAATTGGCCTGTATTTTGAAAGGACAATAAAGGTGAACTGTGTAATAGTGCACAGGACCCCGATGTGGTAAACACCTTGGTCTGGATTATGACACCTTTACCCCACACAAATTCATGTACCTGAACCTGCACGGCCTTGAAGATATGGGCGTCTTTCCAAAGGACTGGAGTCTTGGAAGGGAGTATTCTGCTTTTACAAGGCGTTTGTTTCGTTTTGAGTTTTTTACCCTTTTGCATTGAAAACTTAGCACTTGGTGCAACAGAAAGTTCCCTTATAGAGGACTCCCTTGCTAGAAAGTCCTGATAGGGTCAGTCAAGCTTTTTTTTCTGATTTCTTAGCTCATAAAGCACTGCACCTTAGAATCTTAACGTTTTCACTTTTCCCTTTGCATATTAGGAATCTGATTGACCCTCTGACACTGGCGGCACCAGCGTTGGCCCTATTGGTAAAAGAGTGTTACTGAACCCAGTATGGAAATGAACAGTATATGTTGGTGTGTATTAACTACTTTTTTAAATCCTGACAGGGATAAAAGACCAATGCCTGCATGAAAGAAATGGCATTATTCCAGAATAATGACGTGACGTATCTGCAGATATCCCCATGAACAGAGTTATTCCAAGTCTAGGGCAGAACATTCTGGAAATTTGGAAAACAAGATATATTTCATAGGGTATATCCCCTTATGTCCACAAGGATGATTCTGAGGATTCTTTAAGGTTTATTACCAAATCCAGTTATCTTCAAATACTATATGTTAATGGAGAACCATACTTATTAAGAAATATGCTATCTTTCTTACCTTTTCTACCAAATATCATAAGCAAACAATGTATATGTGTAAGTATGCTTGTGGAGGGGAGAGACAGAGAGAGAGAGAGGCAGAGACAGAGAGAGAGACAGAGAGACAAAGAGAGAGACAGAGAGACAAAGAGAGAGACAGAGAGACAAAGAGAGAGACAGAGAGAGACAGACAGAGACAGAAAGAGACAGACAGAGACAGACAGAGGGAGGGAGGGGTAAGAGGAGAGAGGGAAGGGAACAGAGAGAGTTGCAGAAGACAGAACCTTTGGCTTTCCACCTGCTAGCCATGTTCTCTCAGTAAACTGAGCTACAGGCCCATAGGCAATTCTCAGGGAGACCTGAACTTGTTGTCCTTTGGAAAGAGTGGGAGGGGCCCCTTTTTCAAACTGCTACTTCAGAAAATTATTCTGCCTCTGCCTATGGTCAAGAGACTCCTCTTTCTTATGGACCATCTTTTCCCTACACATTTTTTTTCTATAATAGCTCCTTAGACGAGCGTAAGGGTAATGATAGGTTTAAATTAAATTATTCACTGCCAAGTGATTGAATAGCTTTCCAGCTCACAGAAACTCTGAATGAACAACTTAAAGTCACCCGAGATCAAATTGTGTGATGATGCATAGCTTTCACAGCCTTGCTAACATATCATTAAATGGTTCTGAAAATCTCCATTTATGAAGGAAAGTGCACGTGTGTGTGTGTGTGTGTGTGTGTGTGTGTGTGTGTGTGTGTGTGTGTAGTATGTTTTCTAAATAGCCTGGGTGATGCTGTAACTCACAGGTAGAGTACCTGCTTATCTCATAGGAGGCTGGAAGTGAGTGTGAAAAATCACTTTGACTGGAACTCGTTATTAGAAGAAAGAGAAGAGAAATGAAAACTGAAGTGGGAAAACTTTAGTCCAGACTGCGACTTAAAAAATAGCTTTAGTGGAGGAGAAGAAATCTAAGATGTGGATTGGAGCAGTCTGGAAGTGGGTGCTCAGTTAGGCTTATGACCCATAGCTTGGTCACAGCAAATGGGCATATGAGCACAGTAATGGGACACAGGAGCAGGCACGATAGATAACATGATGCATGAATGACAAAGAAAGCAGCTATAATGTGGTCAATATGGATCCAGAGAAGGACGGCTCAATCTGGAAAGTTGTTTTTAAGTTGAAGCAGCAGAGAACGGCAGAAGGACAGACATTTTAAGTGTCACCAAGTACACTCAAAATCAGACGGAGCTTGAAGGAAGGTGTGGTGGTTTGAATAGGTGTGGCCCCATAGAATGTGTGTGCCTGCTTGGCCCACAGAGGGTGGTGCCATTAGGAGGTGTGGCCTTGTTGGAGGAAGTGTGTCACTGTGGGGGCAGATTGGAAGTCTCATCTATGCTCAGGCTATGCCCAGTATGGACAGTGTCCATGCTCCAGATGCAGACGTAGAACTTTTGGCTCTTCTAATACCATGTCTGTTTGCACACCTCCCAGCATGCTATAAAGGACTAAACCTCTGAAACTTAGCCAGCCCCAAATACATTGTTTTGATTGTTCATTTGTTTGTTTTGTGGTTTTTTTTTTGGAGGGGTTGTTTGTTCGTTTATATAGGAGTTGCCGTGGTCATGGTCTCTCTTCACAGCCATGGAAACCCTAAGACCGAAGTAGACTTCCAAGATTCACTCTTCTGTCTTGTAGAAGAGACCCAGGTCCAGGACTCAGAGGAGAAGCAGGGGCCCCGGTTCTACTCAGTCTGAGAATGCTTAGGGGATTGTAAACATTGAAAAAAGTGAACCCTGAAAATGTTGAGAGTCTCAAGTCAATAGTGTGCATACCTGGATAAGCACAGTTGCAGGATTAACAGAGGAAGAGGTTCAAGAAGCAAGGCGAAGGTCTTATGATGCCTTGTTTCACGATGCATATGCTTGGTATGGAACAGAGAAACATGTGCATGTGTGATAGAAAAGCCAACTCAACAGAATGGAGAGAAATCCCCTCACACAGAGGGTGGTGTGAGCACAGTCACAGACGCTGTGTGATAGAGAATGGATAGAAAGTCTTCTAAATGAACCCTAGAACAATTGGATAGCCAGGCACCATTTGGCGATTATTCCCATACAATGTATAAAAATTAAGTACAAATAGACCACAGGCCTAAGACAAAAAATTGTTTAAAAATTTTGAAAAAAAATCTCAAATCAAACAAATATTTCTAATAAACAACACCGGATCCAACATGGGGGAAATAAGTCAATTAGAATCCACCAAAATTAAAAAAAATTGGAAGACACAATTAATAAGTCCTAATGCTGGGGGTGGGTAATACTTGAAAATGTTATTTTTAACAATGAATTTTATATCCAGAACAGAAAACTCTCAAACTCAGTCTAACAGAAAACAAGTAGCAACTCCACCCCAGAGATGTTAGAGATGTCAACTGAGCTGAGAAAATATGCTCAACACTATTAGTAAATGGAGAAATAAAGCATAAGACCCAACACTATGAGTAAATGGATAGATAAAGCATAAGACCCTAGTGAGATTCTGCAACACCTCCCCATGAATGCCTAACAGGATTATACCAAGGGGCTCGGGAGGCATTAACAGAGCTAGACTCTCACTGTTTCACAGGCAGGAATGGAACGCATTCATGGTTTTGGAGAGGAGGTTGTCAGGATGTCATTGTTGTTATTTTTGTTGTTATTTGTGAATACACTAACATATATTCTAAGCAGTAAAATTTCGCATAGGGCTGGCAGGATGGCTAATAGGCAAAGGCACTAGCTTCCAAGCCTGAGGTTCAATCCCAGGGACCTTAATGATAGAACAAGAGGACTGATACCCACAGCACCCACATATGTGCTTTGATCTCCATATATGCCCTCTCTCTCTCTCCTTCTATCTCTGTGTGTCACACATATACACACACTAAATATAAAGAGAAAAAAATGAAAGTGTGTATTCTTAGGAAAACTTACATGCTTGTTCATGAAATATTTACATATAATAACCAAGCCAGAAATAACCCAACAGTCCAAAAACTAGATAGAATTTAAACAATGGATGAATTGTACTGTATTTGTACAGTGAATTCACATGCAACAATAAAACAGCAAATTAAGTATATATGAAAAAAATGACCAAATTCAAAAATCATTGTGCTGAGTGCAGGGAAAACCTCACACCAATAATAGTGATAATTAATGATGATGATGATGATGATGATGATGATGATGATGATGATATGTTGATCCACTCATAAAATAAAATACTTGGAAAGGAAAATTAACCTTTCATGGCAGGTATCATATTGGTGATCAATTAGGGATAAACACTGGAGTTTGGGAGAAGGAGGAATCTTTAAAAAACGTTCATGAGCCAGTTTTAGAGAATAACAGATATGTTCACAATTGTAGTGATGGTCCTATGACTATATCAAGAACTTCAAAAGTACACTTCTGATATGTCCAATTTGTCAAGTGTCAACTAGCTGTTGAAGAAGACTGGAAGGCTCTTTACACCTCATAGAAGATGTAAAAGAAATGAAAAGGTAAGCAGGGAATAAGGAGGATCTCTGGAGGCTGTAAGAAGAGACAAAGTGGAACCAGGAATGAAGCCATGTTTTATGGAGGGGCCGTTACAAAGTATCCATGACAAAGACATAGCAAGAACAGGACAAAAAGAATTTCAATATGCATGAGGTGGGAAAATAAAAGCTAAAATGAGTCATAGACTTGGTGAAGTGACTTTAAACCACTTGTTTAGGAAGCTGCGAAGTGAACACTGGGTAAATGACACAGTTAGCTAGAGGGGACAGTGAAGTGGGCTAAAGGTCTCGCGCTGAAGTTTGAAGGCAGAGAAAAAAACAAGTAAACGGAATGAAGGAGGAGGAGGGAGAAAAAACAAAGATTCTAGAGATGAAGGTAAAACAAGTGGGAACAAGATTCTTGAGGAATTTGGAAGGGATGCGAGGGACTGCACAGGGGCCAGGCTACGCCTCAGAAAGGAGAAATCCTTAATTATTAACCTGTGAACCACCTCAAGAGAGAGTAAAGCCTACAGCATGCGTGTTGATTGTTTAAAACTCTGAGAAAAGTTAAATAATTTCTGCCAGCCGAGTTCTTGAAAATCCATGTAAGCAGACATTCCCACACTCCTTACATTAGCTCCTTTCTCTTCTTTCCTTGGCACAGTGGCATGAATGGCTTCCCGCCACATCTTCTCAGGATGTTTCTGGGGGTAACTGATTCCTGGCCAAGGAAACAAAGCAAATTTGTCCTATTATCCAATGGATTGAAAGGAAATTGGCAATAAAATAGAATGCCATGGCCAGAGGAGATACTGGAGGACGACCAAGGAGGAATCATCAGAAACTGAACCTGTGATGTGGACATTTACACAGTATCAAGGCCCCTACCATCTACCATGTTAAGTTTCAAATATCACTGTTGGCTGCCCAGTAGGACACGCTTTATAGGAATCTGACTCGTCATTTTATTTATATGCCATACACTAGAAGCTTGGTTCAGGAATACAGATATGAAATCCTCAGGGGAGGGAGATACTGAGAAGTCATATTAGTCAACCTCTCAACCCCAAACTGTGACTCTTCCGTGCCGTGATCCACTGACCACAGCCCCACAGGTCTTTGTCCCAAGTTCAGGTTTGTAATAATACTTCCGTTTCGTTTATCTCTGTTGCTCTCTGCATCAGGAAGATTAGCCCAGACAGATGTTTCAGGAGGAAGAGAGAGCAGGGATAAGCTGTGGGTTTCTGTGTACACAGAGATGGCAGAAATCTCCATGGAGATAAAGACAAGTGTAACCGGAAGGCTGGAAGGCATTGCTAACGCTCACAGAGGAGGGAAACGCAGATGAGCCTTAGCATGAAACTTAGTGTCACATCCATCCTTCTTGTCTCTTTTCTTATTGTGTGACTTGTCCTGTTGCTTTTTTTTCGGGTACTCAGTGCCTGTTCAAAGAATTGATTAATGATGGAGTTAAAGATGTCAGAGAAAAGAGATGAACAGTTCAGAGTAGCCCTGGATACTACTAAATAGTCTTTTAGAAATTTTCATGTGTATATACATGTGCCCAAATCTTTGTACACGCACTACTTGTATGCCAGTGCCTATGGAGGCCTGAAGAGGGATCAGATCCCCTGGAACTGAAACTGCGATTACAGGTGGTTGTGGGATGTCAGAAATGAATGCTGGTAACTGATCCTGAGTGCTCTGCAAGACATAGTACTTCGAACTGTTGACGCATCTCTATAGACCCACAGTAAGTATTCTTAACAACAGCAGCAACAACAACAACAAACATATACCCAAGCTATATCGATTCTGTTATTTGCACACCATGGACGTCCAGTTAATGGCTGTTAATGTTTCAATGGTTTCCATTGCCATCTTCTTTTTTAATAAAATGACACACTAGCTGAAGGTTAGATAACAAATCATCGGGGAAGCATGAAGTCAAAGTACTAACAGCTGGCCCTTCTCCATATCAGAAAGCTCCCTTCTCTTTTGATTTATAGTGGGACTTGATACCATCATTTTACCCACTTGTCAGAGGGAAATTGTACAGTGAGAGATCAGTAATGCAGATAGATTCCTGACCCTAGAAGATAAATACCTGAGGAGAAATCCTCAATGGACCCCTCCCTGTTTCATGTCTCATAAGGCCATGCAGTTGGGCTCATGATCCATATGGGCATATAATTTAAATTTCCGGGTATAGTTCCTGATCCAAAAGTTAGACCAAGTAACTTAGCATCAAAGGGGACATAGTTTTAAAATAAATAGTACTTTAAATGTAAAATATGTAGAGCCTTGAACTAGCTTCATATTAAACATACCAATGAGTTACACAGTTCGACATAATGAAGCTGAACTTGCAGGTCCAAGCTGTGTATTTCAAACATCCTCTGCTGAGCTGCTGAAGGGTCCAGAATGCATGGGTTACATCTATTTTCCATTTATCAAGGCAAAAAGAAATGCTTACGGTACATTCTCAGAACGAATGCACAAACCCAGTAAGATAACATCCAGAAATTAAAATGAGCAGCCTCCTGATGACCTTACTCAATTCTGCACTTGATGGAAAGCAAAGAGGCCTTGAGTTTTTGCACTACCACCAAGCATCAGCTCAAGTGCAAAGCGGAATGTGGCTGTAGTGATCAGGATACATCTGCTAAAGATAGCACACCCTTGCCCATCTGATCCCCCTGGTGCCAGTGAGCTGCATGCTCAGTCCTATGACTTAAGTGCTATAAAGGGTCTGGCATAGGCCTCCTCCCACTTTTGTCATGGCTGGAATGAGCTGATAACCAAATCCTGGTTTTTGGTTGGCTCTAAGCAGTGCTAAATTATCTATAGGTTCAGAAAATTCTGCCATCCCAATATGTCCTTTTTATTTCCTCTATCTTTGGAAAAAAACTTAAGTGGGCAGAATATCACAACAGCCAGTTGAGTCTAGAGAAATGCAAGTTCCCCGCCATGAGTCAAAACTCAACAAAAACTATTTCAAAGCAGGCTGCAAAGTTAAGACTTAAGTTAGCAAAGTTAATTTGGCACTTGTTTAATGATACACATTATTGTACTACATGGTAATTAGGCATAAGTGGCAAGCAATTAATATATATGGCTGAAATTAGAAGTTTTATATAGTCAAACCAATTTGAATTGATCTTTTTCTTCTTGCTTCATTAATTTTCCATTTTCTATAAACAGCATCGATGTTGACAGCTTCTCTGACACATCACATTAAGAATCTCAGTAGGAAATTATTGTACTTTTTAAAAGATGGCTTGATATTTGAAGAGACATGCCTTCCCTGATTTGAACATTATACAATCTATATATGTATCAAAGCGTCATTTGCGATCGCATAAGTATGTGCATTTTTTATGTGCCAATTAAAAATAAATGTAAAATGTACTCAAAATCACTCCTTCAGTATGGGTTTGGGCTGTTTAACAAACCAATGGTGATGACATAAATATTTATTACAAAGTTTTAAAGGGCCGTTGGACAAAGTCATTAAGGGATTTGAATATTGGATGCATTCTTCCTCCCCTATGCCTAGAAACCTGGACATCTGAAGTGTGCAAACCCCATAGAAAAGTTGTCTTGTGTTCTGACTTCTAGGGAGGCAGATAAACTCAGAAGGAAATGAGGATGTGAATAGGTATGCATTCCTCAGGCTCTAACGTCTGGACTTTCAAAGTCTTTCTCTGTCCTAATACCCCTCTGTAGTCTCCAGGTTTTAGTAGCACCAGGACCTGCCTAACCTAAGAGTGCTGCAGAGCTCTCCGAACTGAGGTTGTACTATTTGGCTCTACTATTTTCCTGTACGTGCACCTAATAAAAGTGGCTTTAACCTCTTCTCATGCATTCTGAATCTGAAGACAATGTCTGTTTCCTGCTTGGACCCTGACTAGTTTGAAAGGTATGAGTTCGCCTAAAAGCATGGTTAACAATGACAATGTTCTCACAGATCCCTGATATTTCTTGTTTTGCTTGATACTGTACTTTGTCAGTCTGGGTATGTAGAATGGGGTAGGCACTGAACCTCCATGTTGAATTAATGGATGAACCTGTGCAATTAATTAATGAGTGAATTCACATGATTATAATACAACCCGAGTTACAGCTTCTAACAGCAGTGGTAGTCTGGAGTGAGGAAAGATGCTCACAGTAGAACGCCGTACGTGGGGGAAGTGAATTGTTAGCACTGGTTGCCAGTAAAACAATTAATGAATTCCTGCTGTTACAGGTAGTCACCCAAGACTGCTGGCCTGTATTGTACCAAAACGGGTTTTTTTTTTTATTTGCTGACTCTAAACTCACACCTTTTTGTTATTTCATTCACAGTATAGGTATTCATAATTGTCCAAATCAGGACTGCAATTGCCTTTTTGTGCATGAAAATGTTTAGCAAATTTAGGTAAGTAACTAACATGGTATGATTATTTGAGTCGTCATGGGGATAGCAGATTGGATAAGACAGATTGGTGGCAAAAAGATTGGTTAGGAATCTAGTGCCATAGTGGTAGATAAACTGAAATATGGCCTTGGTTTGAATGGCTAGTTCTTGCTTAGCTTGGGCTGTGGGGGTGCGGCTTTGGAATAAAGTGGTATTTCTTCCACCCTAGTAAATTCAGTAGACTTAAGGTGGCTCCCCATCCACATATTACTGTTTCTTTCTTTCAAACACTTTGAACTACTTATGGTATTGTAGGGAAGTAAAGTGGGCACATAGGAACAGTATAACAAAACAGGAAAGCAGCCAAGGAGTTAGGGTGTGGCTTGGGACTGATAGCCAAATTAATGGGGTAAGCAATAGGGAGAGCAGGTCATTAAATGGATGGATGCTGAGAGCCTTAAGAACTTCAATGGCCAATTTGGCCTTGGTGGGTAAGAAGAGAGATAGAAAGAGAAAGACAACTATTCACAGAAAGAAAACTTCTAGGAAAGGCAGGGCTGTAAGAAATTCAATTGAAGATGGGGCTGCAATGGTAGAGGACAGGAGTGGGGAGTGAATTCCCACCTTTTCCTTGTAAGCTCTTCTACTCTTCCCTTCAAGTAGCAGGGCAGAGGGCTTACTTGAGAGCCGAAGAAGCCATTCAACTAGCTCCCTCTCTTGAAATGCTTGTCCACTGTGTTGAAGAACTACATATTTTCAAGTCTGACCTTCTGCCCACACGAAAGCCCCACTTAAGTGATAGACCGTAACTAAAATTGAATGCATTTTAATTCTAACATCCACATGAAGGCAATTTCTTCAAAGAATAGTGTATAAATAGAAAATATATCATCTTTCAGTTTGCTCCAAAAGTCATAAAGAAAAATTAAAATTTCTTGCATAGATAACTGAAAGAAGTTTGTTATGTGAGTTGCAAGTGCTGACTTGAGTGGTTCTTGTGTAAAGGCAGATTTTTTCCTTTAATCCATGAGGAAGAAGTAATTCAACAAACTCTTGGTTCCATAAATTGAGAAAACTGCTAAAGACAGATTAACAAAAGAGCTTATTTAATTCCCCATGTCTTAGCAAATGTTAGACCAGTGATCTAAAACCAGTGATGCAAACCATTGTACATTTTTGCTTTGAAATAAATGGCTGAATTGAATCTTTGCTTGTAAACTCCAGCAGGCTGAACTAGATTGCCACGGAGGCGTCCATAGTTCTTGCATCCCCTGAGTTCACCTCTCGCGTGTACGTACCTTGACATTTGCCTGTGTGTTAAAAATTAAGTGTTGGATTCACAGCCACACTTCCTACTCCTTTTACACAGCTCAGGTTTGAAGTTCTCTGTCCTCACTCCCAGAGGAACACTCCCTTCACAGAAACCGACACCGAGTCTTCTGGGTTTTGAATAACGCCAGAGGATAAGATTCCAGGTCTGTGATCAGCAACTCCTGTGTCGGATTTACAGTCCTCCTGAATGTTCCATGGAGTGTAGGACCTATTTTCAGGAAGCAATTGGGAATTCTCCAGTGTTATGACAGCAAGGTAACTAGTCTGTTTCTGACATTACACAGATAGTCTAATTTGAAAGAATATCCCTACTCACAACAGAAGAGTTATTCACATGCTAAATTGTTTTAGTCTTACATAATTTTTCCATGAATTTCTCTCAGGGTAAAAGTAACTAGCTCTCCTTGGTACTAGACCATAACCTTCATGACTCCACAACTTCTATAGGACACATCCAGACTCCAGATGTGTAATGGTTGGGTATCTGAGGGAGAAAGGACATAATGATAGGTAAATAGCAACAACAACGACGACGACCACGATGATGATGATGATGATGACAACGATGACTATGATGACGTTGATGTGAGTCTCAATTTATGGACAGAATAAATTATGTTATTACATTGAACTCCATAGCTTACAGTCATGACTCACATGGGATTTTATTCATATTTATTATTACCCAAACCTCCTAGACATGAGTGTGCATCAGCTGTATTACAGCTATCTTTTCCTCCAGCACAATGAGAAGAGGGAAGAGAAGACAGGGAGACACCATCTCCACCGGCCACCATCACTTCCTCCCCTTTATACTTAAGGACGTGTCCTTTTAGAACCTGTCTCTCAAGTAAATGTGGGGTCATGACTCAAATGTTCTAGTGACAAAGAATTATATTTCAGAATTCCATGCCACGTTGAAAACAAACTAAAGAAAGGAGCACACTGATTGGACAATGATAGACAAATACGAATGAGAGAAGAGCAGGCTTACAGTTTCTATTTAAAGATCCAAGAGTGGACAAGCGAGAACAGAGTGTGTTTGAGATAGAAGGACAGACTCTGCTCACCTAATTTATTATTAAAATGATTCTACGTACTATTGTTATCATAAATAGCAATGAACTCAAAGTAACCACTGATTGAATCTCTGGATCTGTAGTTCATTGTCCAAGTTCCCCATCATAAATGTGAACCATTTAAATTTGGAATAACTCCCAGAGTTATCATTACTGTTTTATGTGGCTGACTTTGTATCACATAAAAGAAACTTGAGGTGGAGCGGGGTAGACATATGGGGATGGGATAGATCTGTTTTCAGATTTTATTTCTGCTGAAGACACAGCATGATCAGTGCATGGGGTTGAGAACAGAATGTGGTGAGAACCTGGGGTATGCTCCAAGAGATAGACAGTTTTTCCCGGTGTGGCCCAGTGAAATGGTGACAGTGTTTCAGAGTATGTTGAGGTATCTGATAATCTACCCTGTTTTTTTTTCTTTGTTTCTATTAATCTGTCTTTCTAAGCAATTTCTATCACCTTTATACATTTCTCTCTAGCATAGGATTTAACCTTCAGTTTTTAAACACGTATAAAGGCAGTTTCTCTCTTGCGCTATATATTAGTTCTCTAAAACAATATTTATTGAGTTTGACCTGCTACACTGATCTGGTTAAATGTCTGTCTGAACTTGTTTCTGGTTCCCCAGGATGACATCTACAGAATCACCAGCAGCTGTGCTTGGAAAAATGCTAAGCTACGTCAGCCGGAGTTTAAAGATATCTGATAGATCTTTAGGATCACCAGTATTTTTCTGGAAAACATCTAGGTATTAGATGAACAAATTTATTATGATTCAAAGGGCTTTTGGGGGGCTTCACTCAAAAGCAAGAACTGTGAATGTATTGGCAAAATTATAAATTAATACCACATACATGGGGAGTCGCTGAAATAATGCTTACCTATGGTTCTAACAGGGTGTAGAAAGTTAAATTAGCTTTGTTAATAAGAGCTATGGAAGATTGGACTATCCAGAACAATTCATTAACAATAACAATTTTATTTACATACATATATATATACATATATATTTAATTATAACCGACATCACAGAGTCTCACTCAGGCTACATACACCAGTGTCTCCCTGAGATCCTCCAGGCCACAAGCAGTTATGGTAGAATGGCATACAAATGACAGAGAGGAGTGGCTGATACTCCTCTGACGGAATGGCAATAGTTAAAAAGCCCCAGCCCTGACAATTCTTTGCAAGCAGACGGAGCTGGTCTTATGAAGCTGACAGTTGGTCTGCTCATAGGGTAGGGCTGTACAAGCAAGAAACTGAGTTTTGTGCATTTTAATATCATATGTGTGAGGACAAACACATCAGGCCGTTTCAGGGTCTTCTTTACAAAGTGTATCCACCATAACTTGATGTGACTTTTAGACGACCAGAGTGCTACGGTGCTGACCTGAATGAACTTTTATAAAATCTTGAGTGATGGCAAAATGTACACGTTGGGTGGAGCTCAGAAGTAAACAGAAAACATGTAACATGTCCAGACATGCTCCAGACTGCTCCGAGATAAGACGAATTTTAAGGGTGGAAGGGGCATATCTATCAACAAACTGCAAACAGAATGACAGGTGTACTGGAAAACACACAAGCAAACTGAATAATTTAATATTTTTATTTTGAGAATGTTTTAAAGGAGCCCAGCATACTGATTCTTCATGAGTTGGAAGTCTTTTATGAAAATCTCCTGATAGCACCTGGTGTCTGTCCATGCCAGAATTCTTCGTCCTCGGGATAGAGTGCGGGCTTTATACATCACAAAGCCTTCTTTCTGGGTTTTCTTTTTCACATGATGTTTTGACTCATGTGAATTCTTACAAACTGTGACTCTAGACCCTCGTTCCCCCAGCATTACAAAGTACTTCCTTGCAAATATTTGTCCGAAAGGCCTACTCAAGTTAATTTGTGAACATTTTCTTAGAATTATAAATATTCTTTATGTTAAGGAACATTTTTGATTTTTTTCTTTTTCACTTGGTATGTTAAAGTTTGTTCATGTCTTCGTCCTTTCATTCCTTTTCTTCCTAGCTGCTGGATTTATACTAATTACCTACAGTATCTTGTTCAAAATTTGAACAATTTGCTGCTGACTAAGTCCTACTGAGTAACTAAACCATTCTCTCTCAATTTTAGTTCTATGATGTTTCCACTGATCTATTTGGTGATTCCATATTTATTACCCTAATTACGATCTAATGATAACAGAGCTGTGGAAGGAAAGTCACATTTCTTGCTTAAGTAGGACGAGTTGTCAGTTTAAGTCAAGATAAAAACATCCTCTATCTTTTGGGACCTTTTAACTCACCATAAGAGGTACCTTTCATACAGCTGAGCTAAATCAGCTTTCCGAACAATCTCTACTGAAAACTTTTAGGAGTTGGTTTAGCATGGTCTGAAAATCTTTGTGGGCTGTCTTGTGTTCTCATTTAGCACTGTGTATGACATCTCCTACACTTTGTAAGTCAAAAGACTGTAAAAGAAACCCCTGACAGTGGTTTCTTTATAAGCTAAATAAGATTTAGGAATGACTTACATATGAAGATACAACAAGGGCATAGGCTTCTTGGATCTCAAATAAGGAAACACTCTTGCCTCTAAGTGCAAACTATTTCCCTGATATCTCTGGAAAAATAATAGTGGTACACCTTGAACTTTGATTTTCTCTCTGGGAGACATTACTTCAGGGCTTTGGCAATTGGGTGATCATCCCTTTATTAGAGGAAATAAAGGTCTTCTTTTCAAACTTCCTCTAACTGTGCTGGTCCAGTCAATAGCACCTGGCCAATTCTGAGAAGTATTATAGAGAGAGTAGTAGACCACCAAGGGCTCCCTAAGAGATTAAGAAAAGATGAGTAAGCAAATTAGCCAGCTAAATGAACGAGTTGCTTCAGAAGACAGGAGCTCTTTGCCTCCGTCATGATATGCCTCATTAGCTCCATTAGCTGCTCTTCAACATAGCCATTACCCTGCCCACTCGCTTCTAAGCAGTTTCACTGTGTCAACGTCGATCCCCCCCTGCCATCCCCCAGCTTACACCTATTATATCACCTTCCAAGAGCATTGATTTTTAAGTCAAGTGTCACAAATTTCACAGTCATCATTTCCTTGCAAGCCTGAAACTGACTACTGCTGCTCCCGTGCTTTCATTATTTCTGAATTAATCACTTGCTCCTATTGGCCAGTCCCAGCAGTCTCCTGCCCTGTTATACTCAATGCTTAATTGTTATGTGTTTTAATTGATAGATGCTAAAGTATTGCCTCATCCTGTGTTTTAGCAAACATAGTTAAGAGGTAGTTAGGAGAGGGACTAAAAACCCATTTTCTTATTAAAATGATTATATGTTTGTAGGGCATCTCTTATGTGCCTAAAATTGAAATAGATTACATTGGAGATATGACAGAAATTCATGCGATGACAAATTCCAATCCTTGAAGTTCTGACAGTTTTAGTATATGAAGTGATGGAGAGGTAGGCTAAAACCTATGCTATGAAGCTGACTTAGATTACATTAATTTTACATTTCTTTACATTACCTTAAAATTTCAGGAAAATTCAATAACTCAGCCACTGGTGATTTTTTTCCAAAAGAAAAGTATTAATAATTGCTAGAACTCTGAACGCCTACTTGGAAATGTTTGAAATAGAAGTATATATCTACAGTTGAAATTTTAGTCTAGTTGTCGCTAATGGAGAGTACGTAGCCAAATTCTACAGAACATCTCTTGAAAGCTACCAAGACGCACCACTGCCTTGTCATCTTAGCACAATGTCAGATGCAGATCTGTTTATTTTCCTCTACAGAAATATAATCAGAATCACTTTTTCCAGAAATTTCTACAGTTATTTAACAGTGTCAGGTCTGTTTGAACTAGCAGAAAGAGTAACACTTTAAGAGGGGATGTTTACATTGTATGGTTGCATTGACATCATATCATCCGTGGACAGTGTGTGTATGTGTAGTCAGGGTAGTGGGTGTATATATGTGTGTATATGTGGTATATGTTCATTTTCATGTGAATATATGCATATATGCATGCGGTGCATGGAGGCACATGTTTACATGTCTATGGAGACCAGAGATCAATTTCAAGTGTGTTCTTGATTGATGTCTCTCCATCTCATTTTTGGAGACAGGGTCTCTCACTGACTAGTTTATCACTCAGCTCAACTGACTAGCCAATGAGCTCTCAGGATCCACCTGTAAAGATTGAATTTTTATGATGGATATAGAAGATGGCGATGTATAATCATTACATTGTTCAAATGTTACAAATTACCAGGTAGGAAGCGGTTAAAAATGAAGTATGATTCTAGAAAAAAGAATAAGGATGAAGATAAGGAGGAATTTGTATCCTGACCAGGTGAATTTTATATTTTTAAACTTCTTTTGTGATGTGTAGGATATGTTTGGAAAGGCAATAGTTAAAAAAAAACCACAATAAGCAAGACTATTAATCATCCAAGCACAAGGACAAAGTTAAGTTATAACACTGAAGTCCATCAGAAGAATCGATACATCTGCCTCCCCTCCACTCCTCTACCTGCTTAGAGCTTTTTTCAACTTTTTTACTGAAGTCCATCCTTCTATGTCTGACACTTAACCAACTTGCTGAGAAAGAGTTTCAAGATGATATAGCTGTGAGTTAAATACAAAGACTATACTTGCTTTCCCCTGGGCAAGTAATGACCTCACTTCTTACAGTCAAATGTGAATAATTCTAAAGCCCAACTGTACCTGTGTCATAGGGATTTTATGATACTAAAGCAAGAAGGCAGTGGATTCGAAGGAAGAGCTTGGAATCAGATTTACCCAGATGTTTGGAAGTACTCGATTTGTCCATAGTGGTCAAGTTTCTAATCGTCTATGTTTTCGAAGTCATGAATAGTGTTCACCTATCATATATTCAAGCTCAATCAAACTTGGAGAAATGATGGGAAATGTCATTGAAAACTTAATGGATGCATTCCAGTCAAGACAGACTTAAAGGACTTCCTGTCCAACCGCTGGGCACTCCTAATACTTGATCGGGCTTGTCATGATAGTTCTACCCACTGCTCTTGGAGATACCATTAGTCATTCTGAGGATCGTGAATTAGGA
The DNA here is from genome assembly GCF_021556685.1 of Rattus norvegicus. Taxonomy (NCBI): domain Eukaryota; kingdom Metazoa; phylum Chordata; class Mammalia; order Rodentia; family Muridae; genus Rattus; species Rattus norvegicus. The sequence goes on along the minus strand of NC_141542.1, from coordinate 86,198,723 downwards.
TTCATTTTCCACTGAACAACACTGGTTGTAAACATGCCCAAGTATGACATTATCTTAATGACTTCCCATTATTCTCAGACAGTACCTTGCTGATGTGATAATAGATAGCTACAGGTTGTGTTGGTTTCTGCTGGATCATAATGACCAGTCCTTCTGGCAGCTTTCTTTCAAGAAGTTGCCTGCTTATGCACATTACCTTATAATTTATTCGCTCTACTATCAGACTACTGGGATACCTAGAATTAGCTTTTCTCAATCATACCTATCAATGCTCGAAATTCCAATCAGCTTGACCTATTGTTTAAGACAAACTTAAATATAATGCTGGGCTGACATTGTGCTATTCTAGAATTGTGTTTGGCTACAATACATGAGACTGCTTCATAACTGAAAGACAGAAAATATGTCTTAGCCTGACTTGAAATTAATCTTTTATATATGCTCTGTACTATACATAGAGAGAATACAGAAAAGGCTAGTGCATACAGAATAATCAACTCCTTGGTATTTTTCTTCTGGGTTAATTATCTTTAAACTTAATTTGAAGAAATGTATTCACAGGCTTTCAATTTCATGTTTCTTTAAGAATATGATGAATATATTATAACTCGTATTTGTACACTCCGCATAAAATTCCTTATAACCAATGAATCTTCCAAAAAGGCCAGCTTAAAACAAAGTCTTAGTTTTACCAGCAATGTTCTGAAATGGGAGTCTTGCCTCAGATCATGTTATATCTATTGCTTAAGATTCTTAGTCATCCACAAAATTTGCTCACTGGCCCCACAGAGAGATGAGTTAAGTCATTGCAGTATCTCAAATATGCAATTGGATTCAAAATATGAAAATGGCAGATCTCTGTCCTGAGGTTTCTCCAGAAACCTAGTCAAGTATACCCAAAAAACTCTCTACCTTCAATACTTGAAAGATTTTTACTTTGCTGAATATTTTTCCTTTTCTTTAAATAAAATAACCAGCAGCTATCTGTTCATATGTTTTAATGTTACACTTATTCCAAAAAACAAAGAGCTTTCATTTTTTCTTAATACCCCATCTTCATGTCACTACTAATTTATACTCATTTTATCCTAAATCATCGCTTCTTTTAAATAAATAAGCAGTCAACAGTATTATATGTTATGTAGGTTAGCCTATTATTCAAGCAGTAAAAGATTAACTTGATTAATGTTAATAGAGAATATGTATCAACCTGAAGAACAATAACAGCGTGTAAGAAAACAAATGTAATTCTCCTATTATAATACCCAATATAGCCAACAACTACTGACTATTAAACACTGTCTTCCTATACCCTCCACCATGCAATCTCAGTTTATGTGATAACAAAGTTAAAGAATTATCCCATTTCATTTAATTGTGAGTTCTACGTTTTTAAAAAATCATTTTAAAAATCCACTTCCAGAGATGCAAAGAGAGGAAGGAGGAGTCGGAGAATGCGTTGTTTGTTTTGTGGTTGGCTGGAATTGGCTTTTACTTTCCTAGCATCCGTTTCTCCGGTTCCTAGGAAATATAAGGTATCTGGGCTCCAACATCACAATCCCCAGGCTTTACTGTGATTGCTACACCTTGTTCCTCCACACTGTCGTGACACCCTTCTGTGGGGCTCTTGTCTTTGGCCTTAGCTACGAGCCTCAACATTCACATACAAAACCTATTTCTCTAGAGGGATCTTTATCCAAACACTAACTAGTTTCTATCACCCCGCCCCTGTAAATCTTTTCTGAAAATCCTCTAAGTGCCTTAAATTAAGTTTGAAGTCATCTGTCAGTGTTCTCATTGTTGTATGGAGGCTTGCTCCATTTCTCCTAGACTTCCCATGACCTGCCTGTGAGGCACACTCTCGACCTCATTCCTTTCTAAACTTCAGTATTAATCACTAAATACCACGTATTCATAGAGCCTTTCCCATCTTGACGGAGAAAAAGAAATGAACTCTTTCTATAGACTTTGTAAATTTACCCTTTTCCTGGTGTGTGTGTTGGGGGGAGGGGGATGGCAGTTAGGTGCTGCGTTCTGTTACCTGAATATGATCAAAGGATTTCCATCACCTATGGTGTTATCAGAGTACCACAAATGTAGAGGTTGTCCAGCACTGCACACATTTCTAAATCTCATACAAGTGCATACCAGCAACACTGACGAACATTTTGGGTGAGTCTAGGACCTAGTGCCCAGCTATACAGCAAGCATCCTGGTTACATTGTTAAAAGCTCTCTACTCTACACCACAATTCACACTTGTACTATAGTTTCTAAAGTAGAAACATGTCTGACAGGCACAATGACACTTCACACTGGCAAATAGAACACTAAAACTGATGATTTTTGTTTGTTTGTTTGTTTGTTTTTTATTTTTTTTTGCTGGAAATTTCTATCTGCCATTCTTGCTTTGTGTTATTTTTGGTTACGTTTTCGATAGCATTGTAGCATATAATGTCTGCTATAATTTCTTTACAGTTTCCTAATCCTTAGTAGCAAAGTCGCATCTGTTAGCCAAAGGCGCCTTCGCCTCAGAGCACAGCCTGGAATAAAACCATGGTCTAAAAAGCTTACTAGAAGGTTTCATTGAACTCAGAGAGAAGCATGCTAGGATGGCAAATATTGTGCTGTTAGTCTGTCTACACAGGAGGAAGTTTCTACACGCTGCATACACTACAAGGCGAATGCTCAGAATCTCTGCTTAATATTTCAGGTGGAAAAGAATTTCAGATGAGGTGAACTCAAGTATTCAAATGAGTAAATAAGCCAAGCTGGCTGAATTGGGAAACAGGATGTCAAAGTGGAGTAATTTTAAATGACCTAAAGTCTCTGGATAAGCAAGAAGGAAGTTCCCTTTTCAGTTCATACCACATCTGGGGTGGGAAACGACACCTTACTGTGGTCAGTATTTATTGTCTACATACGCCTGAGACCTTCTTATCTGTGGTCCCACAATGTGAAATCCTTTGAAACTCGCATTGCCCAAGAGAGTGCTGGAGCACAGCAGATAGTAACGGAGGGGAAAGCAGTGTTAAGTGGCAGCTTTGCCCGGGGCATTTCAGGATAACACATAAATTGTATTTATCTAGAGTAGTAATGTTGGGTCTGGCTCATAGTTCCGAATTGGAAAACAACCCCAAATTATGTGTACATGAAATGGTTTATTTCTTTAAAAATAGGGATCCAATGACTCCGACCTTAAAAGTCTCTGTACCGAATAAAATTCAGTACTTTGTTTAGACAAAATGCTATTCGCCTTCTGAGCTGAATACAATTCTGTTGTTGTTTTTGCAGTTGTTTTTAATGAATGAACGCCTGCCCGTTCATAAATGAGTGGGGCGCATAAGTGTATGCATATGTATATTTATGGAGGACAAAGGAGAACCTCAGGTGTAATCCTCAGAAATGATACCATCTGCCTCCTCTGAGACAGGGCATCTTGTTGGCCTGGAGCTCAGCAATTAGGCTAGACTGGCTGCCAGTGAGCCCCAGGGATCCGCCTGCCTCTCTTTCTGCAACACTAGGATTACAAGCATATGCCGCCGTGCCCGGTGTTTCTACATGGGTTCTGGGAGGTCGTGCTAAGGTTCTTATGCTTCTGAGGCAAGCATTTTGCTGCCCGAGCTAGCTCCCCATCCATGATTCAAATGCACTTCTTGAAACTATAATTCCCCCACTTTTGATATTGTACATATGCTGGCAGGGGTAGCTTCTAATCTGTTCCTACCCTAAGTTTGTTTTGTGCTTTAAATTTTGTGTACTCTTCCCACATCTGTGCTAGTCCAGTGCCTTTTTTTTCCCTTAAAATGAGACACAAAGAAAGCATTGAAGGATACCTCTTATTTAAGTTAAAAGTTCTATGTAAGAAATAAGTGGTATAGAGTTTTAGAATCATGACGAGAGCTGGTGCCTTTCTATAAAATGGTATTCATTGTGATGTTCATTACAACCAAGGCTTCGACTGCAATAGTTGTGGCTTCACGTTTCACAAACAAAACAAAACAAACAAGCAAACAAAGCCAGTATGTCGGATTTTAAAACTATAGGAGTCTTTTGGTAACAAACAGATAAGTCTTCTTCCTACAAGTAAACACATTTAAAATAAAAAATAAAATGTCAACAGAGCAGCCTCCAGGCTTCACAGCCAGTGGAAGCTGCTTCTCTCCTGCTGTCAGCTTAGTCCCCTTTCTAGGGATCTACTACAGGAGCATTCCTACTGACGTAGAAAAGAAAAACTATTAAAAAGAAAAACAGTAGAAGACACTCAACCAATAAAAACATAACTAATAAATATGGAGGTCCACTCAACAGTCAAACCAGAGCCTAGTTGTTCTGATCTCACAGTATCTTCAAAAAGAATACTCTGGAGGGCTGGGGAGGAGACATTTCTGCACCAAAATGAAAAACTGAATTGGATCTTGGGTCTACATGTGAAAAAGTGCCTCTACAGGAGGATATCTGGACCTGCTAACAGCCAAAGCAGCTGAGGTAGGTGAGTTCCACGTTCAGGGAGACAACCTGTCTCAAAATAATAAAAGTGGAGATTGATTGAGGAAGACACTTAACATTAACCTCTGACCTCCACATGCTACATGTACACACACTCATACCTATACGACTACACACACATACATATTATACACACACATACATACACATACATGCATACATACATATATTTATACCTATACACAATACACTTGTGTGCATAGACATACATACTCATGAAGAGGATTATAGAATGTTCTAAAATGTTAGAGGCAAGAAATGACTAAGCCAGTTTTTGTTTTTGTTTTTGTTTTCTACTGTATTCTTTTTCTCACATAGGATTCTTTACAAAATGATTAACTTTTGCTCCTAAACCTGCTTTACTTTTAGCCCATTTGCAACATATGGCTTCCTTCCTCTTTCTGAACCGATAAATCCAGTGTTATCAGCCTCAGGGATCAGACAGGATACTTGGGAAACTGATGTGCCCCACAGAAAGCATTTCGCATGGCATCTGATAAGGGGGGGAAAAAAGACTCTCTCAATCTTCAGATGTGAAATCGCCTGGGAATCTCCTAACATCGTTTAACAAGTGACAAATAACCAAGGCAAGGAACACGATTTCAGTCCCCTATAACCAACCGGGGCCATTTGGTAGCTGGAATATCACCTGGGAGAGGAAGATAACCAGGACGCATGAAATGTAAAATACACTCCAGGGTGCTTGCTGGGACAAAACCCCAGCAGAAGAAAATGTATAGTGCAGAGACTTGGATGCCATGGAAGGAGTTATTAGCCAGCTGGGCAGAGGGAGTGACATTTGGTTGAGGCAGGGTGTGGGCACAGCTCTCCAGGCAATCTGACTTCCGTCTTCCCTACTATTTGGCAAACTCGTATACCCTTCTTCTGTACTCCCCCTCTTATCTGGAGTCGTCATCTCGGGACAGGATGATATAGTATACATTTCGCATAATGTAACTTAAATAGCTTTCCAAACAAGACCTCTTGGAAAAGAGCTCCAGGTCAAAGGGCAGTTTGATGTGTCCGCTCCAGCTCAGACCTGGTCTGATGAACCTCAACCATTTCTTCCTTGTGTCCCTAAAACCTTCCTTTGTACTTTGAGGTGAGCCAGAATCAAATTGCAACCTCTTTAGATAGGGGAGAGTTGAGAACATGAGACGAAGGCTCCATTTTCCTCACTGAGCCAAGGAGCTCTCAAGGCCACACAGAAGAAAAGCCTCCAGCTGCCTTCTCTGTTTACTGCATCTATTTAGGGGAAGGTCAGGGTTTCCTCACCCCGATAAAGGATGGCGAGCACAGTGCTCGTTCCCAGCCGACTCTTGTGTTTTTAGCTTTCTTTGTTCTCCAATGTTTGACCTGCTTTTGTCAGGCTAAAGTTCAGGAGCCATCGGTAAGGCGTTCTTCAGTGTAACAAGGACAAAGATGAGATCCTTGTGCCCACTCAGGCACACAGATAAATCCAGCCTATTTTGTAGCACAACCGACCCACCCGCCCCACCCTGTGTCAAGGTCAGCCTTGTGATTTGCCTTACACTTTTGTCAGGACCGGGAGTAGGACGTGCTAGGAGGTCACAGGAGTTAGCTGTGATGAGGTTAGCTAGCATTTGAAGGTGGTGAAGGAATGCTATGTCTATCCCATCTCCAACGCTGTTTGGCTTCGGGATACGTTACCACAAAAACGGATTTGCAGCACCCCACTTCCTGTTCCCTTTACACGTTTTGTCATTATAAGAAGGTGCCAGGTTTAAACATGTATTAAGCCGTCTGCAGGAACTGTGTGTAGCATGACTCTTCTTCACACATGGTGGCGTCTGCCCAAATATAACGGCATTGCCCTCTTGGATTATAAATAATGGAAGCTGACAGCACTTCCTTCTGTGTCCTACCCTACCCTCCACACCTCTCCTGAGGCGCTGCAAGTTGCATCAGCACATAGCCTCGTCAACTTCCTATGCCCACTTTTTTGAACAGCGCAAATGACACTCCAGGTGACAGTCAGTCTGTATCAGAGAGGAGGCAAGGCTGTGAGCCATTTCCAATTATCATCAAAGACTTTCTCCACCATTACAGTGCTGAGACTGGAGGGTGTTGGTACAGGTGAGATCAAAAATAGAACATGATATAATAAGAACCTATGCTTCCTGCACTGCGTCAAAATCAGAATAGCTAATGACACAACCCTTTCAAGCCCTTCTTTTTGAAAGGTGGGTTTAGTTCTTGTGAAAGCTGCTGAGTTGACAGCTCAAGATCCTATGGAGGGAAAACTGCTAAGCTCTTTTTCCTTGCTTCTCCAAGCATACCTTCAGCCTGCCCTGGAGGGCTGTCTCAAGATGAGACAGGTTAGCTCTTCCTCCAAGCACTTTTAGTCTCTGAATGCAGGAATGGGTGCCTTATCCAAGCTGATTACGAGGAATACTTCAAGATGGGGCTACAGTGTTTCCTCACGTATCCGGGCTGAGGTTGACAGAACACTTCATACAGGCGCCTGCAAAATTCGGCAAGAGTCGGTCTTGAAACCACGTGTGTCTTCTTATAAGCAGACTCCGCAGTTCTGCAAGTGGGTTTTGTAGTGCACAGTACATGGGAGATGTTCTAAGAGCTTGGCTTTTAGGACAATATAAAGTTAAGCATTCGCTTCCTAACCAGTACTTGATTAAGAAGTTCCCGTCATTGCTAATGCTGTTGGTAATGCCCCTGTCTTTCCTGAGCTCAGTGGAGCTCAGAGCAATGCGCCTGAATAGGGGGAACTACTGATAACAGACATAGGTTGAGAATGTCAATGCAGCCAAGCTTTCATGACATGACTTAGCTGATACTGAGAAACTTTGTTCTAGAGATCTATTAAAGCATGGTCAAGGGTTCTGAAAGTCTCTGTGCTTTGGTTGTGAGCTTCTAAACTTCTTTTTCCTAAGGGTTGTTGTTCCTGCCTTTTTTTTTCTTCTAGTTTTCCAGATCTTCCCATGGTTTAAGCATCTCTACCTTGTGTAGTGTTGAAGAATGCTAGCCAGTGATCTAAACATCCATTATCTCTAGCAGAATAGCTGTGACAGCCTTCAAACTATCTCCCACGGGCTCTTGTATAAGACTAACTATTGCCTTTATTTCCTCAGATAAAGTAATAAAATGAGAGACATACCCAACATGTGTCAATAGACAGTTCGGGCTGAGCCCAGAATCTTTCTTTGTTCTAACTATTCCTAGGTTCAGGCCTAGAAGCTTTTAGCTTCCATACAACCTAATTTTATAAGCTGACTGATTTAATCCAGCTTCTCTCAGCTTCTGTCTGAATTGCTCTGCTTGGCCTCATACTAATTTTGGCAATCTGTCCTAATCACCTGGCTCCTTCTCATTCTCTGGTGTGTTCTGTTTTCACCTGTGTTTAGCTTGTTCTTTCTGAGACCTGTAAAATCCTCTGTAAAACTGTCTTGGTAAAACTGCCATCGCACATACCGCATCCACCACGTATAGCATACACCTCCCCCTCCCTCCCTCCTTAAGCAGCCTGTCTTCCTCTGCTGTTCTTATGTGAGTTTGGCATATTCTGTCTCTGACTCATTTCTGTCAAATCTTTCATTCATCATCTGCCCCTTAATTAGACATCACTTTCGAACATGGTTGTTTCCATCTATGAGCTAACCATAAATTCATTTTTAGGGATTAAAGGTATGTACTAGGGGTATGTCTGTATTCCAACCAGATCATAGTATAATCCAGGGTGTGTCTGGACAGATCACATCTTTGGATTCGATCCCTTGTCAGAGCAGCTATGTTGCTGGATTAGAATTCCTCTACATAAGACCCAGCTTCAGTTCCCAGCACTCACACTGTGCATCATAACCACACGAAATTTCATGTCCAGGGGACCAGATATACGTGTATTGTGTCCACAGATACAGGAATGCAAATGTACATAAACAGAAAAGAAAAATTTCAAAATCTCCAAGATATCCCCGAGAAAGGGCATTTCTTCATACTGTGAGGGGAAGCAGAGAGAGCACAGCTGACCATTCACCCCAGATTCCTTCCGCCCCCTCCTGAACCTCTCAGCCATTTGTACATAACTCCACCTTAGCTGCATGGTCTTGGGAAGTACTAGAGCGTGTAGAGAGTAGACAGTCAACTGAGAAGGAAGGAGAGGACAGACTCCATCTATGCAGTGGTGAAGAAACCTCTCCCTATGGTGGAGGGAGACTTTTCGGTGGTGTGGCTGCTTTGGGGCCACTCAAATTCCTGTGAATAAGTAACTCCTCACCCAGGCCCTGTACACAAGCCCAGTGAACTAACTAGTTCCCCAAGTTGGGATTTGATGGAGTCAGATTTTGGTTGTTCTGGAAGCCTTATCATTTACAGTGTGTGTGTGTGTGTGTGTGTGTGTGTGTGTGTGTGTGTGTGTGTGTGTATGCAAGGAAAGAGTTCCTGAACCCATAATCAAGTCCTTTTTACTTCATGTTTTTGGGATCATGTTACCAATCCCGTTCAGAAAACAGAGAAAAATGTTAGCAGATTCATAACATTTACATTGACTTTCAGAATTTTCAAAGTTTGGCTCCTGTCTCCTTTGGACTGTACTCTTATCTGTCAAGCGTACCGTGCTTCTTTTCATCTTGGGATAACATGTGTACAGTGTACTTCCCACCATAAAGGAAGCTACTGGAGTACAGACACAATGATTGTTGCCTCGATGCAAGCAATATCATTTGACAGAGGACAGAAAAACTCCTTGACCAAACACTGCCTCTTTAAGGAAGGGAAGCTAAGAAGGATATAACCCAACATTTAAAGGACAGAAATGTATAAAATACGGCAATTTGGGATGCCAATTCAAGCACGACTACATTGCCTGCTCTTATTTTAAACAAAAATAACAATAACAAAAACCAGAAAGGCAGCTAAAAAGAAGTGTTCCTCCTGTTCTAGCAAATGCTGTTCTGGGAGTTCATAAGGTCAGGAACTTGACACTGGTTTCCACTGGAAGCCAGTCAAGCAGGATTTCTCTGCCCTCTGGACAAATGGTTTGCCTGCCTCAGGAATTTGGAATAATTATTGCTGCTCTGTGCAGCAGGAGAAATTTACCTTTCACAAAGGAAAGAGCTTGTGGCATTAACTTAATCCCATTGCCCAGTGCACAAAGTCAGCTTTGCTTTCCAGTGATTATCCCTAAAATACCAGTATGAGAAGAAGCATTTTACCTTATTCTTTGGGTCTTCGTGACAGTGAAATGCCCGAGGCATTACTTTTAGCATGATACAGGGCCCAACCTCTCATGCTTCCCGGACAGAAATTGCTTCATGAACACAAGGCAGTAAGAGCAGCTGAGAGAAGGCTAGATGTTTATGGGGAGCTTGTTGCTTTGTCAAAGAACCAGAGTTTGGTTCTTAGCATCCACATTGAGTGACTCAGTTCTGCTTGCATCCCTATCTGCAGGAGATCTGATACTCTCAGCTGTCCTCTGCTGGTACCCTTGACGTGTACCAGCACGTCATGCACAGAGACACTGAAATATACATAAATAGAAACAAAACGAAGGTACAAGGAGCTGATTGCTTTTCCTCCCGTATCTAAAATGGTCTCTCACTGGCTTGGAAGTAGAAATTTTATGCTTGGACCCCTGGCATTCGTATATGTTCCAAAGCCTCTTTTCCCATCAAAAATTACACTTTATCTCCACCCAGTTAACCTTCCAGCAGTAAAGCCTTGGTGTCAGTCAGTTGTCTGTGCTGAGACCATCACTGTGTTGTTATGCAACAGTTGAGGAACTGGAATCCTTCCAGAATCGGGTTCCTCAGCAAAACTAGCATCCTGAGAGGCTTTAAAGAGGACACAGCATTAGCAATGAGTGGCTCAGATTGCAAGCAGCTGTATTTTCATCAGGAAAGCAAAGTCCCCTTCATTTTTACCTCCGTCTGACTATTCCCTGGTGCCATCTATTGTTTTGGAATCATTTTCTACCATACATAACAAGAGCCATTAACCATGTGGGATTACCCATCCAAATTCCCAGGGACCAGAGGAGCTGTGAATATTTTTGAATGCTACAGTGTTATTACTTTAATGATGACTCAGATTACTAGAGTAATTTTCACCATGAATTCCCCCCAAGCAAACTGACACCTCAGGAATGATTCCACAGGCAATGGGAAACCTGTTGGTTCTGAGGGAGAATGTAGTATTGTTCTGCAAATACTGTACATGTAGACTTGCTGTAGCGGAGCTAAGACACACAATTGACTGTGTACTTTGGGTAGGTTGTGAGGGTGAGTTTTGTTTGCTTTCATTTGTTTTAATCTATTGTCTTTCAATTGTTTTGCAAGACTCAACGTTTATTTGCTCTCTTACTTGGGTCTATTGCAAGAATCCCTGAGCTTTAATGAAACTTCTGTAACTGACCTTGTATCCAGTTAAACAGGCAACACACCTGGGGTTTTACAAACCTATTGATTTACAATGTATTTGCTCAATTGTTTGATTTATGTTTGTTGAATGCCACAATATTATGTCAATCCTCAAAGTGTTCCCAGATTTTAAAAAATTAATAAAAATAATCAGTTCAGTGATCTTATACAATTTGATTTTGTGTCTTGTCACAAGCTTCTCAGTTGTGTTTTTATTTATATCAGTGTCAGGGACCCAGAGAAGCAGCTTTGGTGACATTTACCTGATTACCAATTATTGTGCACTCCTGAGAAAACATCTACAGGGATCATTTTGTGTCAGTAATTAATCACATGCAGGATTCAGGAAGCTTTGGAGACCTGACAGTTTAGTTGGTTATTAGCTCTGACCTTGGAATTCGCTTTGTAGAGGATCAGCTGAGCTGAGAGTGCAGGTGGTCATAGATCAGGAATCTTGGTGGAGGAACCTCCTCTTTGTTAAGGTCTGAGTGGAGTGCTTTCCTTTCACACTTTATGCAGAGCAGCACTAACGAGATCTTCCCTCTTAGACTGCAACATGTTCAGTGCTGCACTGGTAACCACCGCACAGTACTGTGTAGCAATTTACGAGGACTTTTCCATTGGGAAAATCAGACCTTCTGCCTGTGACCTGCTCTCTGCGGCTCTTTGTAGCCACCATTCTATCTGTGCCTCTCTCTGCTATTTTTAGAGACCTCATCTGAATCAAGCCAACATTTGTTCTTTTGTGATCACATTAACTCACTTACTTTAGTGTCCCCAAAGTTCGTCCATATTGTTGCATATGGCAACACTACCTACACATTAAAGAATGGATAATACTTGTATGACTAGACCAGTGTCCTTATCCCATTTGTTTTTGATGAGCATGAACCTTGTTTCTGCCTTCTTCCTTTTGACAACTGTAAATAATGCTTTGGTGAGCAATGGAGGATATCTTTCATCATACTGATTCCAGCTAAATAACTACTCAAAAAAATATTCTTGGATTGTGTGGTTAATCTATTTTTTTCCAAATCCCCATTTTGGTTTTCATGAAATCTTTAACATTTTATGTTCCCTTTTATTTGTCAGCAGTTGGCTGTGTTACTGTTTTCCATGCAATGTCATTAAGACTTTCACCTATGTTTCCTCAACAACCGGCCTTGTTGACATGTTTGCATACACCTGTTGGCCATTAATGCATCTTCTTTAAAGAAATGTCTATTTACTCCACCAAACATTTAAAACTCAGCTTTCCTATTCGATTCCCCTCTTTACCTGTTGAATTGTGGGAGCTGAGAGCCTAGACCTGATGATAGTCAGTGGGGTTTTTCCTCCTAAGATATTCACTGTTAGATACTTGTGTCATCGCTGTTGAAATAAACACTGGAGTGTTTTCTTCCTTTGGTTAAATGAAAAGACAGAAAGTAAGAAGGAAATGTAACCTCTGGTCAATAGAACAAAGTTAAATTTCTGTGCTGACATTTGTGAGTTTGTCCATAATTTTATTATCTCTATTCTGCCTTGACTTTCAGCAGAGCGCAGGCTTTCTAGAGAACCTCTAGGAAACATATATGGGGTATCTCTCCCTCAACAGCCAGAAGCACAGGCCTCCAGCTCGCTCCCCCCACCTCAACAGTCTAATTTGGGGTCGTTGGAGCATGCAAAATATACCAAGGACCTCTTCGCTAAAGAAAATTATCTTTCCCCTAGCAGCCAAGAACGGTCAATAAACAGGCTCTTTGGCAGGGTACGGAGAGGTAGGGTGCCCCTTCCCCATCCACGCTGCAACACCAACAGGCTGTACATGTCTTCTGCTCCCCCACAGCTGCTGTGAGTTCATGAATGCAATGTTCCCATCATATTCAGAAAACACTTACTTATCCTAGTTCTCCATAACATCTGGCTTTTAAAATCTTTGTATTTCTTGAGCCCTGGAAGAAAGGGCTATGATATGGATATGACACAGGAGAGTGAGCATCCCATAGGCACTTGCTCTCTACACTGTGATCAGGCATTCGTCTCTGTGTTCATCTCTGTCCAGTGTAAAAGGAAGCTTTTCTGTTGTGGGGTGAGAGCTATACTAATCGATGGACATAGAAATATGTATTTGGACATATTGGATACTATATAAATCAAAGACAGTCTTATACTACATGTTTTAGAAAAAATATAACAGGTTTATCCCCCAAGTCATGGACTCCCCATCCAAGGGTCCTTGACCACGTTGACAGTATTAGGCGTGCGTTTCCTCCAGTGAACAAATTTTAAATCCAGTCAGAAAGGATTTGCTTACTCCCACAATATTTATGCTACTATTGTATACATAGGAATATCTTACCAGACCAGTTTTAATGTAGTTTGCAGGGTTCACAGCTGGTTACTTTTATCCCCCAACAGCCAGCATAGCACCTCGGGTACTGTGAAAGCCAACCAGCAGGAAGAGACTTTCTGCGGTCTATACCACCTTGATTTCTCTATGTCCTTTGACCAAACTCTGCAATGTCTTCATCAATGGGATCTTATAACCAATCTGTAGTGGCCAATCAAGAACAATATCAAGAGCCTGTATTGTTTTCTGGGGAAGGTTTCTGGGACCCCCGTCCACTTCTGACCAACCATTTGAAGGAAGGTATACCACCCTTAGCTCTGGAGATTTTTATTTGGCAGCCTATCTATCTGGAAACAGTGCTAACCTCCATGTTGGCTTGCTGCAGGCACGCATGCACCACCCGCCATGTGCGTGTATGTGTGTATTCAGAAGCTTATACTATAGTACATAGCCTTTTAAACGATCTTTCATGTTTCTTCTATCCCCCATCTGTCTTTCCTTCCCAGTCTCCTCTCCGATCTAAACTTCCTCAAATACCATTATTCCCCTTTACTCAAAGCTGGTGAGTTGTAGGGAGGGCAACTGAGAGACAGCCTCTTGCTACACCACAGCAACTGAGTCCAGCACACAGTGCTTGAGCGAAGACTTAGCTTTTTCCACTTAACTCCGTCTGTGGCCAGACACAGCAAGGCTCCATCTTGGGCCATCTTTACAACCGAGTTTGCTGACTTAGCTACTGGAACTTTTTCAGTGCTCCACAATAGAAACAATCTTTTCCTATTGAATCCTCTTCATTCTTCCCAAGACTTAAGTTTGTAACTGTGACTTAAAGATTTGACTACCTTTCCAAGATATTCCTGCCCTCTTTCCTCATCATTTCCCCCAAGATGTCATTGCAATAAATGTTTTTTGCTTTAGCTTCTGTCCCAGGGTCTGCCTCCCAGAAGACCTAAGCACTCTCTCTTTGAGTCCACAGTCCATTTCTACCTGTAGTCTAGCCATTACAGCTGTACAAACATCTAACAAGATGCTCCATGAATAATCACCACTCTTGTGACTTGGACTAGAGTACCAGGTCTACTCTGGAGAACATAGGTAATGACCTTCTTACATCTTGTAGTTTCCTTTCATTTTACTTTGCCTGCAAGAGGCAGAGAAATTAGCAAAGTAACTGGAAAAGGAGTGTCAAGTCCTAGTTAGAAAAATTGTCTCTGGATTGACATAGCTTTGATTTGAATCCTATGCCTACCCCTTACAACCTGTATAAAATTGGAGAAATTTTTAGTATATGTGCTGCCGAAGTGAGCACAAAATTGGAGAAATTTATTAATCTCACTGTGTCCCAGTTTTCTTGCCTATAATATAGTAATAGCTCTTAAAGGGCTAAACTTCTGAGAATCAGCGGATTGAGTTTAGGGCTGTCACAATAGTCTTTGTTAGTAATTGTCACGTCACTGTTCAGTCATTTACTCTATGACTCTGTGTGCGCTATTCTTTTCATCTTTGCTACTTCTTTTTCACAATTGACACCTCTGAAGAGTGGAGTATTCCACTCCTCTCAGGTCTTAAATAGATACCTACTGTTCTCTGCTCTTTGTAAGGTACGTGCTCCTCTCATCAGATTTACCAGCCCTGAAAATGTATATGCTACATAGATGCCAATAACGGCCAAATTCCTTCAGACCCCAAGCAAAATAATATTCATTTGACATTTCTACTCCATATAATTAACATGCCAAGTTTTACACACTAACAATAACTACTGGTAACTCGAGTCCAATCCACCTTCCTCCAATTTTTCTTTTTGCTTAAGCTAGAAAAAAAATGTCTTTAATTCTTTTTCCTTTTTCCCTCTCCTGACATGCTCCATTTGTCAGTGTCTCTATTTCTACTACCAGCACTTTAATCTAAGGCATCCCACCACCACCTTTAGCTTTGATTGTCCTGCATACCAGCCTCCTGAGCCCTTAGCATCATAGCTGTTTCCCTCTTTTATGGAATAATCATTTAGCTCTCGGTTCATCTCCTTAGTAGGTAGCAAAATTATGTTTATTCTCCTCCTTGAAAGTCCTTTAACTTGTGATGGGATTTAGAATAAAATCTAAACTCTCTTCTTTGAAGTATGTGGTCTTGTCCCTGGCCACTTTATCCACACTCATTCTGGTTCAACCTCTTCACTGGTCTTTGAACCTTTAACTCTTTTCAGCCTCAAGGGTTCAGCCTCCTCTCCTAAATGTGGAGTCTCCCTTTGTATGTTCCCTAGCTGGAACTTTTGCTCAGCTTCTAGTCTTAGACTAATACTGCTGCCTTTGGGAGGCTGCCTCCAAGGGGATATAGAAAGAACACATCCTAAGTTTGCTCATAATTCTTCAGCTTTCCCCACAGATCATGGAAATATGAAATTGGCACTTTTGGTTGTTACTTATCTTTATTCAGTAGTAGAATTTAACTCCCCCGAGGGGACAAATATTACTTGCCTTAATCACTTTAAATGTCTACCCTCTACAGAAATACTTGATACATAGTAAGCATGCAATAGATGTGTGCTGAACTGATTCATGAATCACTACGTCTTGAGAAACAAACAAACACGATAACGAGTAATGACTTAAAAGGACCACTCTGGATAATATAATATAGGTCCTTAGAGATTAGTTCCTGCACTAGAACTTTTAGATGTCTGAGAAACAAACAAAATGATAATGTTTAAAATGTTAATATAAGCTATTATATTCAATTTTTTATTAATTGAGCCAGCTGTGGTGGTACACATTTTGTTAGAAGTTAAGTCACCACAGGATATAATGTACTTCATACCTCAAGAGACTGGGTTCTCTGAAGAGCAGTGGTCCTTGCTGTAAAAGAACTATCAGCACATTAGGCACATTCTCATGGTCCTTCACTTTCCTGGACACTAAAGTTTCACACGGATAGTGAAGCGAAGCACCTGGAAGATCCTTGAGTTGATACAGATCTTGAGTGTGCTTCGCCTGCGCCTCCTCGTATGGGACTCTGGTTTGATCAATCCCAGATTTTTTTCCACATGGCTCACAGCAACCACAGGAGCAGAGATGTCTGTACTTTAAGCTTCCAGAGAGATGGAAAGCCTCATCACTCGGCAACCATTTTGGCAGTCTGTTGGGTGACACTGATTGGCTCTAAACAAGCGAGAAATGCGGTCCAAATCTCTGGAGGAAAATATAAGAAAAAAAAGAGAGAGAGAGAGAGAAACATTCTGCGGGATTTAAGAGGGTAAAGCTCTCTGTAATCCATGTTTTAAATGTTCATGAATCCTTAAAACAAATGTAAATTCATTTGTATCGGGAGATCCAGATACTCAAATGAAGACGGACAAGACGAGAACATTCCTGGCCCAATCCCAATCATTTTCTTCATTTATTTGGTGTTTAGTGATCTCTCATCAATTTTAGCCACCATTCTAGACCTCAAGGATAGTGAATAAAAATGTCCTGTCTTCCTTGAGATCAAAGACTAAATAGATAACAGAGCAAATCTGGGCAAGTAAGATGAGGGCAAGGGAGAAGGCTGGAGTAAAGTGTAAAAGGGTGAACCATGAGAAGGAAGGTAGATCCTGTCCCTACGTGGTAGCCTAGGAAGGAAGACCTATTCCAGAGTAGAGTTGAGGGAAGGAAAGGAAGTAGTGTGTAATATTTGTGCAGAGGGAATAGCAATAACCAGACAGTGCAAGAGACAATAAGGACACCTGGGTGGCTGTAGCAGAATTCAAATTCAGGAGACAAAGAGCAGAAAGCACTGTGAGCCTACAGCAGACTTGCCTTGGAGGTGGTACCAGGACTTCATTGGAACGTCATTGGAAGATATTGACCAGGCATGCCAATGTTCGCCATTTAAAAGAACCACTCCTAGCTGGTAGGTGGTAGCACTTGCCTTTTATCCCAAGCACTAGGGAGATAGAGGTAGATAGGTTCAAGCCTAGTCTGGTCTACAGACTGGGTTCCAGAACAGTAAGGGCTCCAAGAAGAAATCCTGTCTCAAAACATCAAAACAGCAACAACAAACACAAGCAAACAAAAGAACCATTCCTCCTCAGAGAAGCCAGGAAGGATAGGAAGTAAAACAGAAGCTAAGGAATCATTGGGAAGTGACTAATTGTTCACCAATGTTTATTGGTTAACCCAAACAGAGTAAAGGTACTCTTCCTGAGAAACTGTCAGATTTGGGAATATATTGAAGAAAGGACTGGAAGGTAATATGGATGGCTTGGAAGATTACTTAGATAAGGGGTGAGAAAGACTAAGGTGATAATTTAAAGATGAGTTCCAGCCATTGGTGGAGTTTGGAAGAATCAGGGGAGGGACCAATTAGATGAAGTCTAAAAATAAAGTTCTTTTAGAGACCTGTCAATGTTGAGACCCTTTTAGTCAATGAAGCAGAATAAACCGTTGGTTTATAGATAGACAATTGTTTTTCTGTGGGAAAACATCAAAGTAAAGATGCAATTTTAGATTTGTCTCCAATGGGAGAAAAAGTTAGAAGCATTTAATTGCCCAGAGAAAGCACCAGGAGTCAGCAAACAGTTAAGGATGTTTTGCCAGCACCCGGCATTATCTTAAGAGGTTTATTTATGTTACATTCAACCTTCCACAACACTGAAGAAAACAACAGTATCCATCACTGGTGGAAACCAAGGCAAGTGATGCTGAAGTAATTGCTTTGTGATCTAAGTCCCCGGGCTAGGTAGGTAGAAGAGATTGTGATTCGAAGACAACCCGGCTGGAACTACAGTATGCCACAAAGTGGACTCAACTCTACCCCACAATTCTAAAATTTTTCTATTGTAGTGCCAGGTATTCCCCAGTAATGATCAGTAAAAAAAATAAAATGAAAAACACTTTGCACCATCTAAATTCTAGGCTCACATAATCATTAACAGTGGGAAAGAGAAGCTTCACAAACAAATCATTAAAAATATAACCCCATATCAAACAAATCTTTCCTCAAAAGAAAGGCAAGCAACCCCCCAGCAAGCAAAGATATATTTGATCTCTTTCTGTTTTCTGTCTATTGATTATAAGACACTTTTCAATTTGTGAGATATAAAACAAATAAATAAAATAATAACAAAATGTGTCTCAGAATTCATGAAATACCATATTTTGACTTCTCCTTTTGACCTGGTATGTATTGTTGACTGGGCTATACACATTATTTCTCTAGGAATGCATTGTTTATAATATACTCTCCATTGTATTAGATCACAATAGTTCCCTTGAAATAGAAATTACTGGGGAGAGGGGTAGTATTCATTGTGAGCATGAGAAATTCTTCATTTTTTTTTTATTAACTTGAGTATTTCTTATATACATTTCGAGTGTTATTCCCTTTCCCGGTTTCCGGGCAAACATCCCCCTCCCCCCTCCCCTTCCTTATGAGTGTTCCCCTCCCAACCCTCCCCCCATTGCCGCCCTCCCCCCATAGACTAGTTCACTGTGGGTTCAGTCTTAGCAGGACCCAGGGCTTCCCCTTCCACTGGTGCTCTTACTAGGATATTCATTGCTACCTATGGGGTCAGAGTCCAGGGTCAGTCCATGTATAGTCTTTAGGTAGTGGCTTAGTCCCTGGAAGCTCTGGTTGCTTGGCATTGTTGTACTTTTGGGGTCTCGAGCCCCTTCAAGCTCTTCCAGTTCTTTCTCTGATTCCTTCAATAGGGGACCTATTCTCAGTTCAGTGGTTTGCTGCTGGCATTCGCCTCTATATTTGCTGTATTCTGGCTGTGTCTCTCAGGAGCGACCTACATCCGGCTCCTGTCGGTCTGCACTTCTTTGCTTCATCCATCTTGTCTAATTGGGTGGCTGTATATGTATGGGCCACATGTGGGGCAGGCTCTGAATGGGTGTTCCTTAAGTCTCTGTTTTAATCTTTGCCTCTCCCTTCCCTGCCAAGAGTATTCTTGTTCCTCATTTAAAGAAGGAGTGAAGCATTCACATTTTGATCATCCGTCTTGAGTTTCGTTTGTTCTAGGCATCTAGGGTAATTCAAGCATTTGGGCTAATAGCCACTTATCAATGAGTGCATACCATGTATGTCTTTCTGTGATTGGGTTAGCTCACTCAGGATGATATTTTCCAGTTCCAACCATTTGCCTACGAATTTCATAAACTCGTTGTTTTTGATAGCTGAGTAATATTCCATTGTGTAGATGTACCACATTTTCTGTATCCATTCCTCTGTTGAAGGGCATCTGGGTTCTTTCCAGCTTCTGGCTATTATAAATAAGGCTGCGATGAACATAGTGGAGCACGTGTCTCTTTTATATGTTGAGGCATCTTTTGGGTATATGCCCAAGAGAGGTATAGCTGGATCATCAGGCAGTTCAATGTCCAATTTTCTGAGGAACCTCCAGACTGATTTCCAGAATGGTTTTACCAGTCTGCAATCCCACCAACAATGGAGGAGTGTTCCTCTTTCTCCACATCCTCACCAGCATCTGCTGTCACCTGAGTTTTTGATCTTAGCCAATCGCACTGGTGTGAGGTGAAATCTCAGGGCTGTTTTGATTTGCATTTCCCTTATGACTAAAGATGTTGAACATTTCTTTAGGTGTTTCTCAGCCATTCGGCATTCCTCAGCTGTGAATTCTTTGTTTAGCTCTGAACCCCATTTTTTAATAGGGTTATTTGTTTCCCTGCAGTCTAACTTCTTGAGTTCTTTGTATATTTTGGAAATAAGGCCTCTATCTGTTGTAGGATTGGTAAAGATCTTTTCCCAATCTGTTGGTTGCCGTTTTGTCCTAACCACAGTGTCCTTTGCCTTACAGAAGCTTTGCAGTTTTATGAGATCCCATTTGTCGATTCTTGATCTTAGAGCATAAGCCATTGGTGTTTTGTTCAGGAAATTTTTTCCAGTGCCCATGTGTTCCAGATGCTACCCTAGTTTTTCTTCTATTAGTTTGAGTGTGTCTGGTTTGATGTGGAGGTCCTTGATCCACTTGGACTTAAGCTTTGTACAGGGTGATAAGGATGGATCGATCTGCATTCTTCTACATGTTGCCCTCCAGTTGAACCAGCACCATTTGCTGAAAATACTATCTTTTTTCCATTGGATGGTTTTGGCTCCTTTGTCAAAAATCAAGTGACCATAGGTGTGTGGGTTCATTTCTGGGTCTTCAATTCTATTCCATTGGTCTATCTGTCTGTCTCTGTACCAATACCATGCAGTTTTTATCACTATTGCTCTGTAATACTGCTTGAGTTCAGGGATAGTGATTCCCCCTGAAGTCCTTTTATTGTTGAGGATAGCTTTAGCTATCCTGGGTTTTTTGTTATTCCAGATGAATTTGCAAATTGTTCTGTCTAACTCTTTGAAGAATTGGATTGGTATTTTGATGGGGATTGCATTGAATCTGTAGATAGCTTTTGGTAAAATGGCCATTTTTACTATATTAATCCTGCCAATCCATGAGCATGGGAGATCTTTCCATCTTCTGAGGTCTTCTTCAATTTCTTTCCTCAGTGTCTTGAAGTTCTTATTGTACAGATCTTTTACTTGCTTGGTTAAAGTCACACCGAGGTACTTTATATTATTTGGGTCTATTATGAAGGGTGTCGTTTCCCTAATTTCTTTCTCGGCTTGTTTCTCTTTTGTATAGAGGAAGGCAACTGATTTATTTGAGTTAATTTTATACCCAGCCACTTTGCTGAAGTTGTTTATCAGCTTTAGTAGTTCTCTGGTGGAACTTTTGGGATCACTTAAATATACTATCATGTCATCTGCAAATAGTGATATTTTGACCTCTTCTTTTCCGATCTGTATCCCTTTGATCTCCTTTTGTTGTCTGATTGCTCTGGCTAGAACTTCAAGAACTATATTGAATAAGTAGGGAGAGAGTGGGCAGCCTTGTCTAGTCCCTGATTTTAGTGGGATTGCTTCAAGTTTCTCTCCATTTAGTTTAATGTTAGCAACTGGTTTGCTGTATATGGCTTTTACTATGTTTAGGTATGGGCCTTGAATTCCTATTCTTTCCAGGACTTTTATCATGAAGGGGTGTTGAATTTTGTCAAATGCTTTCTCAGCATCTAATGAAATGATCATGTGGTTCTGTTCTTTCAGTTTGTTTATATAATGGATCACATTGATGGTTTTCCGTATATTAAACCATCCCTGCATGCCTGGGATGAAGCCTACTTGATCATGGTGGATGATTGTTTTGATGTGCTCTTGAATTCGGTTTGCCAGAATTTTATTGAGTATTTTTGCGTCGATATTCATAAGGGAAATTGGTCTGAAGTTCTCTTTCTTTGTTGTGTCTTTGTGTGGTTTAGGTATAAGAGTAATTGTGGCTTCATAGAAGGAATTCGGTAGGGCTCCATCTGTTTCAATTTTGTGGAATAGTTTGGATAATATTGGTATGAGGTCTTCTATGAAGGTTTGATAGAATTCTGCACTAAACCCGTCTGGACCTGGGCTCTTTTTGGTTGGGAGACCTTTAATGACTGCTTCTATTTCCTTAGGAGTTATGGGGTTGTTTAACTGGTTTATCTGTTCCTGATTTAACTTCGATACCTGGTATCTGTCTAGGAAATTGTCCATTTCCAGAAGATTTTCAAATTTTGTTGAATATAGGTTTTTATAGTAAGATCTGATGATTTTTTGAATTTCCTCCGAATCTGTAGTTATGTCTCCCTTTTCATTTCTGATTTTGTTAATTTGGACACACTCTCTGTGTCCTCTCGTTAGTCTGGCTAAGGGTTTATCTATCTTGTTGATTTTCTCAAAGAACCAACTTTTGGTTCTGTTGATTCTTTCTATGGTCCTTTTTGTTTCTACTTGGTTGATTTCAGCTCTGAGTTTGATTATTTCCTGCCTTCTACTCCTCCTGGGTGTATTTGCTTCTTTTTGTTCTAGAGCTTTTAGGTGTGCTGTCAAGCTGCTGACATATGCTCTTTCCTGTTTCTTTCTGCAGGCACTCAGCGCTATGAGTTTTCCTCTTAGCACAGCTTTCATTGTGTCCCATAAGTTTGAGTATGTTGTATCTTCATTTTCATTAAATTCTAAAAAGTTTTTAATTTCTTTCTTTATTTCTTCCTTGACCAGGTTATCATTGAGTAGAGCATTGTTCAATTTCCACGTATATGTGGGCATTCTTCCCTTATTGTTATTGAAGACCAGTTTTAGGCCGTGGTGGTCCGATAGCACGCATGGGATTATTTCTATCTTTCTGTACCTGTTGAGGCCCGTTTTTTGACCAATTATATGGTCAATTTTGGAGAAAGTACCATGAGGAGCTGAGAAGAAGGTATATCCTTTTGCTTTAGGATAGAATGTTCTATAAATATCCGTTAAGTCCATTTGGCTCATGACTTCTCTTAGTCTGTCTACATCACTGTTTAATTTCTGTTTCCATGATCTGTCCATTGATGAGAGTGGGGTGTTGAAATCTCCCACTATTATTGTGTGAGGTGCAATGTGTGTTTTGAGCTTTAGTAAGGTTTCTTTTACATATGTAGGTGCCCTTGTATTTGGGGCATAGATATTTAGGATTGAGAGTTCATCTTGGTGGATTTTTCCTTTGATGAATATGAAGTGTCCTTCCTTATCTTTTTTGATGACTTTTAGTTGGAAATTGATTTTATTTGATATTAGAATGGCTACTCCAGCTTGCTTCTTCTGACCATTTGCTTGGAAAGTTGTTTTCCAGCCTTTCACTCTGAGGTAGTGTCTGTCTTTGTCTCTGAGGTGTGTTTCCTGTAGGCAGCAGAATGCAGGGTCCTCGTTGCGTATCCAGTTTGTTAATCTATGTCTTTTTATTGGGGAGTTGAGGCCATTGATATTGAGAGATATTAAGGAATAGTGATTATTGCTTCCCGTTATATTCATATTTGATGTGAGGTTATGTTTGTGTGCTTTCATTCTCTTTGTTTTGTTGCCAAGACGATTAGTTTCTTGCTTCTTCTAGGGTATAGCTTGCGTCCTTATGTTGGGCTTTACCATTTATTATCCTTTGTAGTGCTGGATTTGTAGAAAGATATTGTGTAAATTTGGTTTTGTCATGGAATATCTTGGTTTCTCCATCAATGTTAATTGAGAGTTTTGCTGGATACAGTAATCTGGGCTGGCATTTGTGTTCTCTTAGGGTCTGTATAACATCAGTCCAGGATCTTCTGGCCTTCATAGTTTCTGGCGAGAAGTCTGGTGTGATTCTGATAGGTCTCCCTTTATATGTTACTTGACCTTTTTCCCTTACTGCTTTTAATATTCTTTCTTTATTTTGTGCGTTTGGTGTTTTGACAATTATGTGACGGGAGGTGTTTCTTTTCTGGTCCAATCTATTTGGAGTTCTGTAGGCTTCCTGTATGTCTATGGGTATCTCTTTTTTTAGGTTAGGTAAGTTTTCTTCTATGATTTTGTTGAAGATATTTACTGGTCCTTTGAGCTGGGAGTCTTCACTCTCTTCTATACCTATTATCCTTAGGTTTGATCTTCTCATTGAGTCCTGGATTTCCTGTATGTTTTGGACCAGTAGCTTTTTCCGCTTTACATTATCTTTGACAGTTGAGTCAATGATTTCTATGGAATCTTCTGCTCCTGAGATTCTCTCTTCCATCTCTTGTATTCTGTTGGTGAAGCTTGTATCTACAGCTCCTTGTCTCTTCTTTTGGTTTTCTATATCCAGGGTTGTTTCCATGTGTTCTTTCTTGATTGCTTCTATTTCCATTTTTAATTCCTTCAACTGTTTGATTGTGTTTTCCTGGAATTCTTTCAGGGATTTTTGCGATTCCTCTCTGTAGGCTTTTACTTGTTTATTAATGTTTTCCTGTGCTTCCCTAAGTGTGTTCAGGTCTTTCCTGAAGTCCTCCAGCATCATGATCAAATATGATTTTGAAACTAGATCTTGCTTTTCTGGTGTGTTTGGATATTCCATGTTTGTTTTGGTGGGAGAATTGGGCTCCGATGATGGCATGTAGTCTTGGTTTCTGTTGCTTGGGTTCCTGCGCTTGCCTCTCGCCATCAGATTATCTCTAGTGTTACTTTGTTCTGCTATTTCTGACAGTGGCTAGACTGTCCTATAAGCCTGTGTGTCAGGAGTGCTGTAGACCTGTTTTCCTCTCTTTCAGTCAGTTATGGGGACAGAGTGTTCTGCTTTCGGGCGTGTAGTTTTTCCTCTCTACAGGTCTTCAGCTGTTCCTGTGGGCCTGTGTCTTGAGTTCACCAGGCAGCTTTCTTGCAGCAGAAAATTTGGTCTTACCTGTGGTCCCGAGGCTCAGGTTTGCTCGTGGGGTGCTGTCCAGGGGCTCTCTGCAGCGGCAGCAACCAGGAAGACCTGTGCCGCCCCTTCCGGGAGCTTCAGTGCACCAGGGTTCCAGATGGTCTTTGGCTTTTTCCTCTGGCGTCCGAGATGTGTGTGCAGGGAGCAGTCTCTTCTGGTTTCCCAGGCCTGTCTGCCTCTCTGAAGGTTTAGCTCTCCCTCCCACGGGATTTGGGTGCAGAGAACTGTTTATCTGGTCTGTTTCTTTCAGGTTCCGGCGGTGTCTCAGGCGCAGAAGTCCTGCCGCTCCTGGGCCCTCCCCCACGGGAGCCCAGAGGCCTTATACAGTTTCCTCTTGGGCCAGGGATGTGGGCAGGGGTGAGCAGTGTTGGTGGTCTCTTCCGCTCTGCAGCCTCAGGAGTGCCCACCTGACCAGGCGGTTGGGTCTCTCTCTCACCGGGTCTGGGAGCAGAGAGCTGCTGCGGGCCGGGATCCGCGGGTGTGGGACTTCCGGTAAACACAGAACGTGCCCGGTTCTAGAGAAATTCTGCTTCCGTGTGTCCCAAGCTCACCAGGCAGCTTTCTTGCAGCAGAAAATTTGGTCTTACCTGTGGTCCCGAGGCTCAAGTTCGCTCGTGGGGTGCTGCCCAGGGGCTCTCTGCAGTGGCAGCAACCAGGAAGCGAAATTCTTCATTTTTAACCCATGTATTTCCATGTTGTTCATCACGGTTTAGAAAGACAGTTGATGGTGGCTGATGAGAGGCATAAGACACCCAGCTAACACTCCTTCATCTTTGTTACTTCACAAATTGATGACTTATCACCCATGGTTTACCCACTGGCAGAAATCTCTGGGTGCACAGCTGATTGACAGCCAGTTGACCAAGGCATTTAGGAGCTGCCTGGACCCTGGTGACCATCCATTATGGCCTGTGAGAGAAATAGTTTGCAAATAGTTCTTGACTCCCTTGGAGAAGATCCTATGTAGACAGTTAGGAGACCTGGCAATCCAAGAAACAGGATGAGACAAAATGTTCCATGCTGGATGCCATACTCAGCTGGCCATGCTGGAGCTAACTAGCAAAGAAAGATATCTATGCCATTAACTATCCACCATGACTATCTGATCAAAGACCAACCAGCTTGGAAGTGAGACAAGCCTGACTAGAGGACATAAACTAGACTATAAACCAGGAGCTATGTAACTTCTAGGCAAAATTGTGGATCCAAAGTATGATGTGTGCTTCTGAAGATCTGGACTTGGAATCCTTCTCCAGAAGAATTATGCACATTCTGTACACATGCCCCCAAAGTGAGAGGTACGCAGCTCACTGGCTCCCTCTCCAGTGAACCTCACTCAAAGATGTGATCTGGAAGGTAGCAGGTGTTCCTACAGACAAAGGTGGCTCAAGTTCTATTGTGGGAAACCACAGTCCCTTTGCAAACCACATCCCCTTCACCAACATGACAAAAACTTGAAACAAAGACACAGAAATCCAAGTTACTGCTTCAGTTCCCCTACAGCCACGGGATAAAGGAATATTTACGTGAGATACAGAGGCAGCTAATGCCAATAGAGCTGATGAAACTCAAGGACCAGTTGGGGTGTCCTTGCAGCTGCCAGTATGGATTACTCATTGAGATTAACCTTGCAAAACTAAAGCCGCATACCCCCGCCACCTGTATCACCCTGGGGAAGGAAACGTTGATGTGGAGATGTAAGGTGTCATCCAAGTAGGAACAATTAGTGACCTCAACAATTTAAATACTAAGGATGGTCACTATTGAGCAGTTTGGGACACATAGCTGCCAGCAGTTCACTAAAAGAACAGGTTGTCAACAGATGGGTTATCACTGAGCAGGATAGACAGGACAGGTCCTGAGGGAGGTGGCCAAAGTCTATGATCCTAGAACTGGCCAACGGAACAAGGACATCAAGAAGAGAAAAGAACATGTTGCCTCTTCCAACAGGAGCTTATACAGAGCCATGTTTCCATACCATGGGTTGGGGATTTAGCTCAGTGGTAGAGCACTTGCCTAGCAAGTGCAAGGCCCTGGGTTCGGTCCCCAGCTCCGAAAAAAAGAAAAAAGAAAAAAAAAAAAAGAAATCTATTTCCTGACGGTCAAGGGTAGCAAAAATGTTTCAGCTTGAGACACAAATCTTCTCATGTTGGGTTTGTATCGGATCGAAACACCCACAAGGGTATCCCTGAGGGCAGTCATGGTCTGAGTCATTCCAGACAGCTCCAGCAGCCTTTCACCAAGTAGGATGTGAAAGATCTAGAAGACCTGCAACTCTTCACAATCAAACAGAAGGTGCTTTAGACCCACCTCAGCTGCTAGCTCATGGCTCAAGGTCCTGGGTACCTGGGCAACTCTAATAACTTGCTCTTGGGTGGCATCAACATCCAAGATGGCAATGGGCACAGTGACGTCATTGTGGGAGTTTGGAGTCACCCCTGACGCTGCTCATTGCTACAGGTTGCATAGCATGAGGTGTGTGGTGGCTGAAGGCGAAGGCTTGGCAGTGGCTAGAGCTGATTCAAACAGCAGGGAAGCCAGGCAGCCCCAGGGCCCAGACTGTTATCATTTTGATCTTCACTGGAACTATAAGATCCTGCTGCCTGTCACCCTTACTGGCCATGCTGGCTAGAAGATCCACCCTGTAAAAAAAGCTAGCCATCTGGGCCCTGAAGGGCTTTACTTCCCAGTAAGTACCAGAAGTGTATTGTCAAGCACTCCCAACAGATCCCAGGAGACCGTCCGTCCTCCTAAGCCACAGCTTTAACAAAACCTAGATGAAGTGGTTATACACAGGCAACTGTTTAGGTGAGAAAGGGGAGTGGCTTCAGAGGAAAAAAGGCTATGCTGTGACTTGTCCCCTGCCTAGATCCTCTGATCTGTCACAGGTTTCATTCCATATGCTATCTAACCTGGAACTGGTCCATTCAGCCTTGGCTTCTGGCCGCAAGATGGTGTGACCTGATCCACACTGGGAGAGCTTAAACGTTTGGTAGCTCTGGTTCCCGTTTGTTAGTCTGGTTCCTATCTTCAACACCCCTGTGTAAATGTATTTAGTTTTAAGGCCACATGCTTTTCCTTAGACGTGTGTTTTGTTTGTTGTTTGTTTGTTTGTTTAAATCTAGCCTCAGCATTTCCCTGGCAGCTGAGGTATTTTCAAGAATAAATGGTCTTGCAAGGAGAGTTAAGATTACAAGTTCAGAGAGGAGGAGAAGAGGTGTGATTTTCAGATTTCAAAAAGTATATGGTTATGGCACTTTCTAAGTAATTTAAAAATATTATATTTAGTATTTTACAGATGCTTATGTGTTTGGGTGAACTTTCAGGGTCTGCACTCCTGAAGTAAACTGATTCACCCTCCCCTAACAGCCATCAGTTGCCTAAAATGCCTTAGTTAGGGATAACAGTTTCTGAACTCCGGCATCCAGGCTAGGGGTTTTGCTGGCTTGCATGCAGACCCAGTTACTCTTAGTTCACAAGTGCTGCTGTAGTGACATACCCAACAGGAAGTCCATTGCTTCAGGCATCTACTCTCTGCCTCTCACAATCTTTCTGTCCTCATTTCCGAAGATGATTCCTGAGCCTTGTAGGGAATGGGGTATAACACAAAAGTCTGGTTTGGAGCTGAGCCCTCTTCAGTCTCTCATTCTGTTCCTGTTGACTGATCCCGTGTCCTTACATTAATTGCTATCTATTGCAAAAAGAAGCTTATCTAAGGCGTGTTAGGAGATGCAGTAGTCGGTGGGTGTAAAGACCCAGAGGGTCGGACTGGAGAGATGGCTCAGCCGTTAAAGGCTAGGCTCACAACCAAAAATATAAGACCCAGAGGGTGGATTGTTTCTCTATCGATTTAGCCAAACCATAGTTGATCATTTCTCTCCTAGGGCTTTTGGTACCAGACAGGGGTTCTGTCTTCTGCAGTGAGCTCTAAATCCAATCAAAAGGTGGTTGTGTTTGCTCAGTATTTTTAACACAATAGAGGCTTGTTAAGTCTTTACTAAATAAGAATATTTAAAGTAATCATTGCTGTCCTCAACCGATTAGTATATATCGTATGTATAGATAGCCTTTATCCCCTTAAATTTTGCTGATATACTCAATTGACAATATCTATGAATATTATGAAAACAAACAGTTTTATCCTGGGTTAGTTGATATTCATATTTAGTCTCCATCTCTGGTGGTTCTAGATGCAAGTCAGTGGAGCACAATATCACAGACAGGTTGTCTCCACTCAATAGTGACAAATATGAGAATTGAAAGATGACCACTTGATCATAACAGTGGATAAGTCTTAGATATAGTGCTAAGTGAAATAAGTCTGACACCAAAGGTTAAGTTTAGCATGATTAAAGGTGTAGGATGAATGCATTTATAGAGACAGAAGTCATCTATCTGGTGGGAGAAGTTCAGAGGGAGGGAAGGATGGAGTCTTGCTTACTGATTAGAGGATTTGGTGGGGGTGAAGGGAAAGCTCTGGGCATGAATAAAACTGATTGTATAACACTAAACACAGTGAATGCCACTACATACCTGTTAAATGTGCTTTACCACCATAAACAAAACAAGCACAAACAGAAGGGCAGCCACAAGACTGCATTTCTCCATTATTCCTTAAGTAGCTTTCAATAGGCATATCCACAAAATCAACAAAATCAGGGGTTTCTTATCTACTTCCCGAGGCATGTGTGTGCACACAACTGCCTGCAGTTCAGGCCTGGTCTTCAAACAAATGATTTGTATACCTTCTCTAAATCTTATTTTTGATTTGTTTCAAGTCACATAGCTTTTTGCAGCTGTCAGATCTGGGTTCAGTCCCTAAACGTGCTTCCATTTCTGTGTGATCTTACTCTTTAACCTCAGTCTCCTTAGGCATAATTGGGCGCATGAATACCTATTTTCTGGATTTAGTATTGATGTATTATGTTTGGTACAAAGTAGAAAATCAAAAAGTTGCCCATGTCTTTCCTTCCCTATATGAAGTATGCAAACATAACCAATGTTCAGGTTCTGAGAGTATATGCAAGGGCAGCCCATAGTATGTCTCCACGTCTCTCTGTAAATCTCTCTATATGATTTTCGAAGGTAGCAAGATTTAATTTGTAATACTGAGGGCTACCTAGTACAATGGCGATATGTAAAGTGACTAAATGGACATTTAAACCCACAGACAATGTAGCTACTTTGTCTAACGTAGGGAATGACAAACTCCTAACTGCATTCAGTACTATTTCCTTTCCTGAAGAGTCTAATGGCGGAGGCAGACAGCGCACAGATAAAAGCAAGGTGTTCATTTCAGTGGACCTCTTGGGTACTTCTAAAGGGGAAAAAGAGGAATAAGCGGCCCTCTATGTATCCAAGCTCTCTGGTTTGTGTGGATTTTGTTATGCAAGAGTAGACAGCACAATAACTCAGCCAAATAAAGTAAAGGTAATAGAAATTTGAGGACACTTTGAACCACCTATACTACACTTTTATTTATTAAAACAGAGAACATTTCTGTCCTCCTTGCTCTAAGGAAAATTGCTATGTGCTCATCCAACTACTGCAAGTAATTTTTTAGGGGACACAATTCAAAGGGAGACTTTTCTGAAGCCGGTGACAGTGCATGACTCTCTGAAGAAGTGTCATAGTCCACAACACAGACTTAGCAGAGGCCATTGAGACCTGGAGTTGGCCAGAAAAAGCAGACACATCTTCATGATTCAGTGTCCTGTGACAATTTGTGGAAAGGCTGGAGAATGCAAGGATCCTAGTCCATGTGTGTTAGGGTTCAAGTCCATTCTCTTGGAAGGAGATAGGCCTGCAATTGTCTAGTCTAACTGAGGACAGAGATACAGAAAAGGTATCCATGCAAGTCCGCATCCTGGTGGTGCATCGGATGAAGCTTGAACGGCAGCGTGGGAATATGCAGTGCAGTAAGCATCTTGCCAAGTAGAGTGTAATCATCTCTAAAGAGTGTTGATTTTCCTATAGTATTTTTATGTATGTACACAGAAACCACACTTGTACTTTTAAAAATAGAACTGGCATCACAAAGAGGAAATTTATTAAGGTTTCCTTTTTATACATTCATCAGCTGTGGGCATCTATATTTCATGTTCAAATTCCAGTTCAGATAGGAGCACAGCAAGGACTTCATGACTTCTTATTCCTTGATAAAAGGGAAAACGTATGTATTGGAAACAAGCCTGCTTTTAGACAGAGCTTAAATGTCAATGCAGGAGGCATGCTGCCTTTGTTTAATGATTTTTGCTGTGTGTAGATGTGCTTCTCATGTGCTACAATTTCATTGTGAAACATATAGGCCCACAGATAAACATCTGCAATTGGAT
Organism: Rattus norvegicus; assembly: GCF_021556685.1. Taxonomy (NCBI): domain Eukaryota; kingdom Metazoa; phylum Chordata; class Mammalia; order Rodentia; family Muridae; genus Rattus; species Rattus norvegicus. The sequence goes on along the minus strand of NC_141542.1, from coordinate 86,167,908 downwards.
TAGTATTTTTATATTTAGCTTCTCAGCAATTTTCTTTGGGAAAAAACCATTATTCTATTATAGTGAAACTTCTCCAGATTTATCTGAGTTATTTGCACTGTTGGTATTATACTAATTCACATCCAGCTGCTAGTCAGCTCCCTGATATCACAAACAGCTGTGTGGAGAGTAGCATGCCGTAGGCTCTTAGGAAACATTTTATTATAAATAGTCAATGTTTGGTAAACTAAGGAATAGAGCAACGGATGAAAGGAAGGTAGTGGTCAAGTGCTCTGAGATTACATTGTGACAGCCACTACCTGCTACTCTTTCTACCAGCTGTCCACCAGCTAGCTACCTCCCCAACAGGAGCACACAGGCTGGTACGAGCATGCTTACAGAAAGGTTGGTCTGAGAAATGGGTTTGTGAGGATTTTAGAGGTCTCGTTTGAGTGAAGAATGGATTAACGTATAAGAAAGGGAAGGAGAGATATCCCTCAAGTGCCTTCTCTTATTCTAGTGAGTTCTGCTCAGTTTAGGCTACTTCTCTCATTTGAGTTCTTTTGACTACTCTAAAAGTTTTTATAAATGATATAAAACACAGAGCTTGGTTTTCAATAAGACATATTTAATCACCACATTACTTGTTTTTTTATTTTTTTTAACAGAGGTTAGATTACATATTACATGTACACAATCTCACTTAATATCAAGCAGAGGGTTCCTCTGTCCTCTTCCCTTGTCCATCTATGGGATGTGGGTGGGTCTTTGGCTTCTCCACATAAGTGAGGTTAGAGCTGTCAAGTGCCATGAGTTGAATTGGAAGTTCCCTGAAGTGCAGATCTGTGCCTTCATTAACTCTTTCTGCTAAAGCAGCTGGAAACAACTGACAGCCTTTCCCAGGACATTTTCTTGGAAGTGACATGAACAGTCACTCTGCTTGGAACTTTGCCAGTTTGTTCCTATTTCTGGCAAATTGGATGAGATATGGGTTTGTTCACAGCTATGACCTCTCTTGTTTCAGACACAAGGCCTCGCCCACTTGGTACCTGCTGCCAACATTTCTTCTACCATACAACTCCTTATCCCTGAAGACACGTACTGTTTCTAACACTATAGAATTATTTATAATGACATTTTGAAAACATAAGCATCAGGATACAGTGTGCATTTCTGTGAAATGTGTTCTTGAAATTTTTTGTTTTTATTATATATTTTTTATTGAATTTTCTTTTCCCTTTTTAAGCATATGATACTTCATTTCCACCATATTTTCTTACATTCTTTTTCTTTAGAAGTTAATGTTTACATGGCTTTTCATCGTTGAGATGCTGGTAATAAATGGCAAAACAGATAATATTGTTACAATACTTAATATTTATCATATATCTCCCCTTGTTCAAAGCCCAGTGCCACTTCCTGTTAATATCATTCCTTCTATTTGCTAACGCTAGCTTATTCTTAACTAGTATACTTTGTTATTGAAATACCCAGATATTTGTCCTTCCTGTTTCCATCTGTGTCCAGAGCTAAGGCTGCCCCACAGCCCTCCAGACTCCAAACCTGCCCAGAGAGATCTGGTCTCCCAGGAGCACTCTCACTCCTAAGCCCCGAGATGAGACCCCACTTTTGCTCCACTGACTGTCCCAAGAAGGACCCATCAAGAGCATGAAAGGCCCAGGAACTGCGGGGCATGCTGGGACAGAATTCTTCCAGTCTCAATCTGTGCCCAGAGCTAAGGCTGTCTCTCCTGGTAGGCTTTGTGTCCAGAGGGCTGTCCTCTGGACACAAAGCCTACCAGGAGAGAGCTGGTTTCCCAGGAGTGCTCTCACTCATAAGGTCACAGACTCACAGGACCACACTGGGAAAAGTTCCAGTCAGAGACAGCAAGACCAACTAATATCAGAGATACGCAGATGGCAAAGGGCAAGGGCAAGAATCTAAGCAACAGAAACCAAGACTACTTGGCATCAGAACCCAGTTCATCCACCACAGCAAGTATTGGATATTCCAACACACTGGAAAAGCAAGATTTGTATTTAAAATCACATCTCATGATGATGATAGAGGACTTTAAGTAGGACATAAATAACTCCCTTAAAGAAATACAGGACAACACAGGTAAATAAGTAGAAGCCCTTAAAGAGGAAACACAAAAAATTCCTTAAAGAATTACAGGAAAACACAACCAAACAGGTGAAAGAATTGAACAAAACCATCCAGGATCTAAAAATGGAAATAGAAACAATAAAGAAATCACAAAGAGAGACAACCCTGGAGACAGAAAACCTAGGAAAGAGATCAGGGGTCATAGATACAAGTATCATCAACAGAATACAAGAGATAGAAGAGACTCTCGGGGGCAGAAGATACACAGAAAACATTGACACAATAGTCAAAATGCAAAATGCAAAACGCAAAGAGCTCCTAACCCAAAACATCCAAGAAATTCAGGACAGGATGAGAAGAGCAAACCTAAGGAAAATAGAGCAAAGATTCCCACCTTAAAGGGCCAATAAACATCTTCGACAAAAATATAGAAGAAAACTTCCCTAACCTAGAGAAAGAGATGCCCATGAATATATAAGAAGCCTACAGAACTCCAAATAGATTGGACCAGAAAAAAAATTTCTTCTGTCACATAATAGTCAAAACACCAAATGACACTCTTCACAATTGTCACAAATAATATAAAATACCTTGGTGTGACTCTAACCAAGCAAGTGAAAGATATTTATGACAAGAACTACAAGTCTCTGAAGAAATTAAAGATCTCAGAAAATGGAAAAACCTCCCATGTTCACGGATTGGCAGGATTAATATAGTAAAAATGGCCATCTTGCTGAAAGCAATCTACAGATTCAATGCAATTCCCACCAAAATTCCAACTCAATTCTTCATAGAGTTAGAAAGAGAAATTTGCAAATTCATTTGGAATAACAAAAAAAAAAAATCAGGAAAGCAAAAACTATTCTCAACAATAAAATAACTTCTGGAGGAATCACCATCCCTAACCTCAGGCTGTATTACAGAGCAATAATGATAAAAAAAACTTTATAGTGTTGGTACAGAGACAGGCAGATAGATCAATGGAATAGAACTGAAGACCCAGAAATGAATCTACACACCTATGGTCACTTGATCTTTGTCAAATGAGTTAAAACCATCCAGTGGGGGAGAAAAGACAACATTTTCAACAAATAGTGCTGGTTCAACTAGAGGTCAGGATGTAGAAGAATGTAAATTGACCCATTCTTATCTCCTTGTACGAAGCTCAAGTCCAAATGGATCAAAGACCTCCACATAAACCAGATACACTCAAACTAATAGAAGAAAAAGTGGGGAAGAGCCTTGAACGAATAGATACAGGGAAAATTTTCCTGTACAGAACACCAATGGCTTATGCTGTAAGATCAAGAATCGACAAATGGGACCTCATAAAACTGCAAAGCTTCTGTAAGGCAAAGGACACTGTCAATAAGACAAAACAGCACCCAAAAGACCAGGGAAACATCTTTACCAATCCTAAATCCTACAGAGGGCTAATAACTAATGTATACAAAGAACTCAAGAAATGAGACTCCAGAGAATCAAATAATCCTATTAAAAATGGGGTATGGAACTAAACAAAGAATTCTCATCTGAGGAATATTGAATGGCTGAGAAGCACCTAAAGAAATGTTCAACATCCTTAGTCATCAGGGAAATGCAAATCAAAACAACCCTGAGATTCCACCTCACACCAATCAGAATGGCTAAGATAAAAACTCAGGTGACAACAAATGCTGACAAGGATGTGGAGAAAGAGGAACACTCTTCCATTTTTGGTGGGATTGCAAGCTGGTACCACCACTCTGGAAATCAGTCTGGTGGTTGGTTCCTCAGAAAATTGGACATAGTGCTACCTAAAGACCCAGCTATATGACTCCTATACATATACCCACAAGATGCTCCAAAATATAACAAGGACACATGCTCCACTACGTTCATAGCAGCCTTATTTATAAAGAACCTGGACGACCTTAAACAGACGAATAAATACAGAAAATGTGGTACATTTACACAATGGAGTACTACTTAGTTATTAAAAACAATGACTTTATGAAATTCTTAGGCAAATAGACAGAACTAGAAAATATCATCCTGAGTGAGGTAACCTGATCAACAAAAAACACACATGGTATACACTCACTGATAAATGGATATTAGCCCAAAAGCTCAAAATATCCAAGATACAATTCACAGACTACATGAAGCTCAAGAAGAAGGATGACCAAAGTGTGGATGCTTCAGTCCTTCTTAGAAGGGGGAACAAAATACCCACAGGAGGAAATACAGAGACAAAGAGTAGAGCAGAGACGGAAGGAAAGGCCATCCACAAACTGCCTTACCTGGGGATGCATCCCATATGCAGCCACCATACTCAGTCACTATTGCTGATGCCAAGAAGTGCTTGCTGACAGGAGCCTGATATGGAAGTCTCCTGAGAGGCTCTGCCAGAGCCTTACTGATACTGATGGGAAGGCTTGAAGCTAACCATCAGACTCAGCACAGGGACCCCAATGGAGGAGTTAGAGAAAGGACTGAAGGAGCTGAAGGGGTTTGCAATCCCATAGGAAGAACAACAGTATCAACCAACCAGATGCCGCAGAGTTCCCAGGGACTAAACTACCAACCAATGAGTACACGTGGAGGGACCCATGGCTCCAGCCACATATGTAGCAGAAAATGGCATTGTCTGGCATCAATAGGAGGAGAACTCATTGGTCATGTGAAGACTCATTTCCCCAGTGTAGGGGAATGCCAGGGTGTTGAGGTGGGAGTGGGTGGGTGGGAGTGGCAGCATTTTCATAGAAGCTGAGGTGAGGGGAATAGAAGAAGGGAAAGGGGATAACATTTGAAATGTAAATACATAAACTATCGAATTTTTAAAAAAAGAAAAGAAAACAAAACAAATAAAGCAGGCAGAGTAAGGCGTAGTTTTTAAAAAAAAAAGATTCATGTCTGAGTCAGGGTTCCTGCTGCTATGATGAAATATCATGACCGAAGCAACTTTTGGAGGAGAAGGTGTATTTGGCTTATACTTCCAGGTAACATTCTGTCACTGAGGGAAGTCAGGAAAGGAATTCAACAGGGAAGGAACATGGGTGGTAGAAGCTTTTGCAGAGGCCACCAAGGGCTGCTGCTTACTGGCTAGATCTCATGGCTTGCTTAGTCTGACTTCTTATCGAACCCAGGACCACCATACTGTGTTCTTATGAAATATTATGGAAAACAATTGTTTATTACCAACAATTGAGGAGATAACAAATTAGTGGGGGAAACTGACAAATTATAGCCACATATTAAATAATTGACTAATTTCATGCTTGCCTTTAGTCTTTTTGTCTTGATCGAGAACCCATATTTTCTAAGAGTATATCTTAAACATTATTTGTCCATGAGCACTAATCACTGGTGATAATAATTAAGAAGTTATTTTGTTACCAAGTGTTTCATCTGAGGTAAATTACAAGTGTACAGAGGAGAAACTTTTGGGCTACCCCATAAATGTTAGGTTTTTCTAATTCAATAATTAATGAGGAAGTCTCATGTATGATGTCCCTTTTTAAACATGCAGAATGCTTCCCAGAAATCTTTTACTTGATTTTATGTGAAAAAGCTAACACCTTCAGAAAATGGTCATTTCACAATATTTTCAATTATTTCCTTATTTTACATGTATTTTGTCTGCATATATGTCTGCATACTACATGCATGCAGTGCCCTAGGAGGCCAGAAGAGCTTATTCTGTGCCCTGGAACTGGCTTTATAGACAGTTCTGAACCGCAGTGTGGGTGCTGAGGATTGAACCTGGGTCCTCTGGAAGAGCAGCCATTATCGTAACTGCTAAATGACTTCTCCAGCATGTGTGTGTGTGTGTGTGTGTGTGTGTGTGTGTGTGTGTGTGTGTGTTCTAGATAACACACATAATATATACATGTATATGTATAAATAATTTTAACATTCATGTATATAATCTTCAACTTCTTGTTGAGGATATTAGAATCTAATAATGCTGTGTAGCTTAAATTGTGTTTTTCAAGTAATTAGAAATATTTAAGTCATTAAACACATATACAAATAGTTAAATAGCATTTCTTACCATTACAATTAGAAGAGGAACTTAAGCTATACCATTTTCTCAACATTTGCTGGGGTAGATTCCTCCACTCTTTCTTTTTTTCCAGTTATGACTGCAGAATGATTAGGATATACTTTAAAAAAAATAATGGTTGTCAGTCCAAAAAAAAGCTAAAAACAAATTAGTTCCCAATCACATCCAGACCTGATTATATATATTTCTTTCAAACTAACTTACAATTCCTTCAGTTGTTAATCTCTCCATGATTTTCCTCATGTGCCCGATTCTCAGTTTAGCAGATCTGCAAAGCAGTCTTTAAGGACTGTAGAATCTGTGGATTTTCCCACAGACTAGGGAATGGAAGATCTCTTGAGTCTAATCTGTATGAGGGAAGCCTGAGGGAGTATAATCACATGTAATGTGCCTCTCTCCTCCGTGGTCCCATCATACAACGGCCATGTGTGTTCTTCTGACATCGACACCCTTAGTTCAGAACCGGTGGTTGATCTACTTTTCTCCAGTCCTAATGATGTCATTTAAGGTTTGTATTCACAATTTCAAATCCCCTTTAATCATCTTTACCCCCTTATCTCATTTAGCCAGTGAAAAACTTTCCTCAGCCTTTCTTTAGATAGCCCTAGCAGTTTCTAGCTATGAATAAAACCCACCATGGATGCTAGGATTGCTTTTACACTTCTTGGCAGGCTTTTGTACAGAACACTTGGCCTGTTGGCCATAGGTCTCTTCCTCACAGCTACAGGTAATCCATTTCCTGCTTGGCTGTTAGGGAAGGGCCTAATTAGCCAATCCAACAAATGACACTCCCTACCCTTTGCTTCCACTGGTTTGTCCTCTGCTCCTGCAGGCATTTTGCCAGGCTGTCCTGAAAGGGGTCAAATTACCTTTTCAGCCCCCAAACAAAGGGATCCATCCACCCTCTAAAGTTGTCTTTTTCTTTACTGACAGTTCTGCCTCACAGAACATTCATTCATTCATTTCCTTCCTATGAAAAACTAGCATTTCTTCCTCTTGCTCAGTGGAGATCCATGATTTTGTTATGATATTTTTTAATGACATGAAAATTGTGTATCTCTTTCTAGTAAGACATCACCAAATTTCACTGGAAGTGGTAAACTGTAATTTCAGAGTTTTCCTACCCAAGGAGGTTTTCATCTCCCTGAGTGATCACCTGCATGTACTAAATGCATTTAGAGTCAGGAACACAGCAAGGGTTCAGGAAAATTGAGTAGTTAGCCCCAGATGGTCTGTTAAAATGGTCTCTGCCTACAACTGCCCTTGCTGTAGTTAGACCCTGATAGCTAGCACAAGGAAAGGAAATCTACAGTGTCAAGGTACATAGCATGAAGGAAGGAAATCTGGACTGTGTCAAGGTACATTTGGCAAAAAGAATGACTCATCTTTCTGAATTCTGGGTGTATTCATAGGAGAGTTCAACTGGGCAGCCAGGTGATCCGTAGAAATGGGCTATTTACCTGGGAGGATCTGGAAAGCTTTTTACACAGAGTCAACAGGACTGCTGTTAAGCAGCAAGTTGGCAAACATGGGAAGGTTGTCATCAAACACCGCTGGGATTCAGAACTGTTGGCGTGTATTTGCTTTTCAACTCCTCAACAGCTCATGGAGAGATCCATGCTATCTTGGACAAAGAAGCAAATGCATCATTACACTCCCTCTCTCTTCTTAAAGCTCTTGGCAACCCCAGCACAGGGTGGAGCAATCCTTTAAGGCAGGAACTCTCTCTCTCTCACACACACACACACACTCTCTCTCTCTCTCTCACACACACACACACACACACACACACACACACTCTCTCTCTCTCTCTCTCATACACACACACACACACTCTCTCATACACACACACACTCTCTCTCTCACACACACACACTCAAACACACACACTCACACACCACACTCAAACACACACACACACACTCACACACACACTTTACTTACAGGGGCTTTGGAAGTCATAAAATGCAAATATATACATTGTATTTTATTGAATGTGTAATTGCACGTTTGTGTATGAACTCCTGTTTGGAAAAAAAAAAGCTTGAGCCAAACGTCTCTAAGATGGCTAAGGGGATCTGGGAAAGAAGATTGTACAAACTGTGTTGTACCCCGGGGTCTAAGTACATCAGTAGTAATAATGTAGATGAAGAAGAGCCCAGCAGTACTGGCCTGGAGAGTAGTTCAAGGTCAGTATGGGTAATGGGTAGATCCTGTGTCAAAAAAAATGTAGTGTTCGCAGAGAAGGACGGAGAGATGCTGTACAATATGTCTGTCTGCTCTGCAGTCTTTCAAAGCATGACACGTTGAGTAGGTAAATGCAGAAGGAAGAGGGGAGAGTGCTGGTCATCGCTGTAAGGATAAAAATTGTAAGTAGGGAGCAGGTAAATGGAGATTGGGAAATTGCCGTGCTTATTCAAGCACCCTCGTCTCGTTCACCTCGAGTTCCAAGCTGTTGCTGTTGCTGGGAAAGTGAGTTTTGCTTCCCACTTGTTCATTCTGTATGAAGCCGTCAGGCCCTAGCTGCTTGGCTATCACTTTTGACTCTTTGTGAGGTCCTCGGACAAATTCACAGCACTCCCCCCCTTTTATTCATTATTCGTCAGATCAAAAAATAAATAAAAAGATAAAAATAAAAATACTCTAGCATCTTCCAATCCAAAGATTTCTACAAAACCCTACCAGCCATAAAACACCTAAGATCCTACTGTGTGTCTTTTACTAACTGTGTTATATGAGCATTCTAGATGTTCTTTTTCCAAATGAGATTTCAATGTGTAAGTGTTCCTTCCAAGGTTAGCTGTGTAGATCCACACCCATCCTGTGACCAGGAGGCATTGTCCCTGGTAGCCAAACTTCTCTTCAGGAGAGATCTCTTTAAGCACTGTGTCTCAGATGAGAGACAATTAGCTACATCAAAATGGGGTTCTGGTTTATGGTCTACTTGTGGCTCTGTACTGTATAACCTACTGGAAGGTAATACTTCTCTTAAAGAAATTGCCCCGCCTGTCCATCGCCTGCTTAAGTCAGCACAGTTTATAGTCCGTGGACTGTGGAGAGAGCCATGTTCCCACACACTCAGCTTCCTTCCTGCATCCTCCTTCCTGGTTGGTTGTAGGTGCGGAAAAGTAGAGGGTAGAGGAAATCAGGCTTTCGGAAAAATGTTTAGTACAGGAAGCTGTTTTATCTGGTCGGGGAGTCAAGGTTTAGTTACTCTTACAGTATTTCTAGTTAACTACACACCTGCACACAGATTCCATTTGTACAAGATAGAAGCTTTTCCTCCTCATTGAGTCAAATAATCAGGACAAACTGGCAGGCTGTCTACCTCAGCAGAGCTGAATCTGTGGCACTGTTTTAACTATGTCCCTGCCTACTGGAAGAATTGTGTTTTTCAAATCTAAAAACTGTCTGTTAGCTTTAAGCAAAAACACTCCTGTTGAAGCCCAGAACCTCGTATATGAACTATAGCTATTTGAATAAGACGGGAAGAATCAATGATGGTCATACTATGGTCTCTGTTTTGGAGACTTTAGATACAGTTCCCACAGCACACAATTGGGGCAGATTTTTCATCTTTTTGCTTTATAAACGCACTTGTCTTTTTATTAGTTGTAATAAATTTGTAGCTAAACTACCATTGAGGTATTCACTTATAGATCAGAAGTCTTTCCTTGGGCCACAGTTGGTGTGCTAGCTGGCTGTCTTTATCTTGTCTTAGAGACCATCTGTGTACCTTGGCTATGGACATCATATCTTCTTCCAAGACCACACAGCACTTCCAACCCTTCAGAGTCGCTGCTTTGCTCATTCAGATCAATCCGCTCTCATCTTGTAAGGACCAGATGACAATACTGACCATCCGTAACACCCAGGCTACTTGCTGTATGTCAAAAGCTGTAACTGGGCACATCTGCAAAATCACAGAAATATAATGCTCTCTATCTGGAGGTTCTGAAGGTGAGAATGTGAACATATGAGTGGGAGAACCTCCCTTCAAGTCAATCACACCGAGCAAATGGATATCTACCTTGTAGTGTTTCTTCTAAAGAACAGAGTCATTCTTTAAACTGTGGTTAGAAAGCCATGGCCTTGCTTTGTATAGGCAAATGAATTCTAGCTGGGTCACAGCTCTTTGAGTAAATTCTGGTGAGAAACTTTCGAATCCAGCTTCACAAATGTGTTTGGGGGACAAGTCTTGACTAGATCACTGAGAAAACACAACATTTTGTAAAACGAAGTTGTCAAGGTAATTTCTTTCCAGTCTGTGGTTTCTGTCCACGAAGGCTACAAATAAATCAGAAGCAGGCGGTGTGATGGCATTTGAGCTCAGTATTCTCCGGGCTGGGCTGAAGGCTGAGAAACCTGAAAGGATCTTTTCCAGCCTCATTCCCAGCGAAGGAGTCATGCAGTTAATGCGCACCGACTTTTTCCAGTTTTGTAACTCTGAGCCATCAGACAAGGAAAACACCCGAGGCCATGCCCAGGTCTTCAGGTAATTGCTTACTGTCCTTTTACTGTTCCCTCCCTAAGCCAACCCCCACCCCCATCCCCCACCATCATCACCACCACAATGGTGAGTGATGCCTGTGTACAGTGGAGCAGGTGTGAGTGGCTTCTTTTGGCATGTTCAAGCAAGACTGGAAGAAGGAAATTTGGAGAGATATATATGTATGTATATTCTTATCAGAAAGGGGAACCAAAGGAGATGACAGATTCCCATAGGAAGTATACACACCTGTTTTTTCTTTTTTTCTAGAATTCAGTGCTCCGGGGCACTTTCAGAAAACAAACCCTAGAGTGAAACCATCAACAGGAGAAAGCTTTCGTACCCTTCAAATTAATTTTCAAAGCTAAGTAGCACTTTCCCAACAGGTGCAGGAGTTTACCCCCCCCACCTCCACCCCACCCCCATTTCCCAAACACAGAACTATAGTGGTCTTGCGACTCATGACTTTTGGAAGCCTATTTTTGAACAGATTTATGTATGGAGATAAAATTTAATACCTAAACAACTCTCTTGTATCTAATCTCTGACCTCATATGATCTGGATTCTTCTTTGCAGGTTGCGGTAATATTCTCTGTGCTCTACCCTACTTCTACTCTAAGTCTGTCTCTTACTAAACTTTAGAGCCTTCGTTTTAAAAGCACAGGATATCTGCAATCTAATTTCTAAACTTGACACCAAGTGCATGGGAGCCTACCCAGTAGCTCTGTGTGAAGGACTTGAGTTCTTTCCAACATCAGCAGATGCCCGTCCGTGTGGAAATTTCCCAAGACTACTACTTTTAACTCCGACCTGTGTAGTTGGGTGAATTTTCCACTGGGCGTTAGTCTCTGTATTTTCTCAGCTACATGGCTTTAAATTTTCTGAACTAAGCTACAAGAACCCGTGTCAGCTTCACTCCAGCCCCAGCACTACCTGGAGAAATAAAAGAAAACCTGCCCTGGGTCCTGCCTTTGATATTTGACTCCAGTGACAAGCTGGCTGGGCCCCTTTCCCTTAATCTGCACAGTCCCTTCTGAGACCACTGTCTGGGCTTCAGAGACTCACAGATGAATTCTCTACCTGCAGGGATATGAACCTTTTGGACCTGCACTAACCTGTTTGCTCACTAGTTCATGGCTTTTGTGGGAGGTATTTTTCTGGTATGAGGTTATAAAACTTTACTTAAAGACTACCATAGCTGTTTACACAGAGCTCATGCCTGTTAAACAGGACAATATGGAACCCGGAGCATAAACATTAAGAAATCCAGCAGAAGCAGAAAGCCTGAGGCCAAGGCTTGGTCTGCTTTGCATAATATTTTTCAGTGGAGCCTTCTAAATGCTATAAGCACCAGCGATTTGAACCTTGCTTTCTACCCTAACCCAGAATGAAACTCTTTGTTTAAAACTTTAAACTTACAAATGATTAGATGGGATATTGATCTGCCTTTGTACTTTTGCTCTAAACTCTGAAAATTCTGCATCAAGTCTGCTAAAATAAGGGCTGAAAAAGGTAATGTAAGGGGAGACTTGGGAGTAAAGAGGAGCTTTGAAACGGAGGGAATCCTCAGAAAAGAGGCATGAAGTAAATTTATGAAAGAATAGGAAGATTTGATGTCATTGTCTAAGACTGTGAACTTGGTCCAGCCTGGGGCATTGGTATATGGATAACCATTGACGTCAGGGTAGCTGCAAGATTGGTTGATACCAGCAGTCTCTTCTTAAGGTAGGAGCACAGTCTGACCTGAACCCAGACTCCCTGTTCCACCTCCTGACCCTCCCTCCATGTGGTCATAACTTTCCCCAAGTATGCTAATGGGAGCTAATAACTGACCTGCAGGGAATATGTGAGGCTCTTCAGAGACCTGGACTGTCTTAGAATAACTGCCAATTTAGTTCTATCTTTCCTACCAGGGTCAGAATATGATTGGCTTGAAATCAGCCAATGGGCATGTTAGATGTCTTGGTAGGGGAGAATCATTTTCTGCTTGGAACCTTCATTAGATAGCACCATAGTGTTTCCAGTAGCATCACTGTAAGTGTCTCCTTGGCAACACAGCTTCATATCAACTTGACATTATGTATTAATAAGTAAAACATCTCCTAAGATTTTTCCAGAAAAATTGATATAAATATTGAGGATCCAGGTTAAGGTAAACTCTCAATGCTGGCATCTTAACTACCCAACAGAACAGTACTATAGAAATTTACCATTGTCCCAATTAAGCAGGTCCCCAACTACAACACCAATGTTCAGGTTTCAATCGCAAGTTCTTTTGTAAGAATGATCCTCTAGTGTCTTTCAATTTGTGAAAAATACAAAGGTAAATATTTTCCGAACTTAGTTGGAAAAATAAAATAATTATCTAGGATTTAGGGATAGTTGCAGAAAAAAATATGACAAAAATCTTATCCAAGCCTGGTGTTAAAAGAAAAACAAACAAACAAACAAACAAACAAACACCCATTACCAACTGGGTAAATGCTAGTCTAAGGCACCAACTTGCTATGGACAGTGTAGGCTGGAGGCAGTTAAGAGTAGGAAGAAATCTATAAAGGAAAGTTTCCAGAGAAGATAGTTCTTGGGAGATGAGTGGTAATCACGGAAGGAAGGCTCCAGGTCCCGGGAGGAAGGCAAGGTGTTCACTTTGAACATCAACATCAACTTGACCCAGCCCTGGAAGGTTCGGATGTTTTATCAGAAATTAATCTAGGCGTATTTCTCAGAATCCTTCCAGAATCAACTAGCATTTGTGTGGGTAGAATGAGAAAATTAGATTGCCCTGTTTACTGTAGCTAGGTCTTACCTAGTTAAAAGTAGTCCAGAGTAGAGCTGAACAACCACCTTTACCAGAAGTATACTGGAAGAGAAGTCTTCCTGGATGGTGTCCTTTGACTTGGGATATTGATTTTTCTCATGCCTTCTGCCTCAAACTGGACCAATGGCTCTTCCTGGATCTGCTAGGACAAAGAGAAAAAGAACAGTAAATATGGAGCCACTATGAAAATAAGTTACACCTGAACTCAAGAAATTTGCTGTTAGGACATTTTGTTTTCAAAAATTAGCTCACAGAAGTAATTTTTATGGGGGAGGGGTGTCTGCCCACTCTTACCTATTTAGCTCCTGGGTAAACAACAGAGACAACAAAATTTATTAATAAGCGATAAGCCTAAACTGGGTAGATTCTGAGACTATTATAACCCAGCTAGGCTATTAATAACCAGATAAGTGCCCCACTGCTTGACAACTGAGTCTTGCTCTATTCTGTGTGTCCTCAATGTGAGCTTCTTCTGGCCATGTGCTCATGGTCTGTCCTACCTTAAAGCAACTTCTGACTTCCACTTCTGTCCATCTCCTTGTGGTCCCTACCTGAGACCTCTTATTTGATCTCAAGTCCCACCTTCCTTTCTCTCCTGACCAGTCACGGGCTCTAGCCTTTTATTAAAGAATCAGAGATTACTGGAGAGCATTCTTTAGAGCACATTGGTCAATACAATGTCTATGTCAAGACTGCAACCTGATGCTGGGGCACAGAACTCAGCATCTGTACACACAGCACACAAGAGTAACCCCACCAACATTAGCATTTAAAAGTAGCTTATGTATTCAAGTCTCCGAACTAGTACTTGTTGTTCCTTGTTGGATTAGTTTATAATTTTCAAGAAAGTAATGTGTCCTGGCATATTGAAATTACTATTGAGCATATTTGTGCCTTGGATATTTTCAATAAAGTTAACTAAAATCAATGCTTCCAAAGTGGGCAAAGGGACAACTATTCAAAAGGAAGATTTCTCCCAAGCAGTCACAAAAGATGTAGGTGGTGGTATTTCAAGGAGCCCTCTGAGTAAAGGGCGATCCTTGCTTCATTAGCAGGGGAAGGACTGACTCTGCAGGCCCATTTCTCAGCCTTCCACCAAGAAAAGCTTTCAGCCTTTTAACTGAAATGGGTGTTTTTTCGCAAATATGAAGAAAGTGATAGGTTCTTTCTCAGTATGTTTAAATATGTATACAACAGAATTACAAAATAAGTCATAGAGATTTTTTTCCTAACACTAAAAAGAGGAACTTAAATTCTCATCAATATGACTGCATATAAATACATACATACACACATACATACGTACATACATACATAAGATGTGTACAATTACTTACCATTTTGTACATTGTGTAAAGGTTCTCTTTGTATTATTCAGATGTTAATTCTATATTAGCAGAGAGCTGAGTACTTGCTGGATTTTGGTATTGTTATTCTTAAGTCTTATCAGCTGCTTCAGTATTTTGTAAACATACACCTTCCTCGCTCCCTGATTAGCTTAAGAAAGATCTGATGGCTAATAGGTGGGCAGGAAAGAGAAGATGGAACTTGTGAGCTGAGAGGGGGTCTTTGGGAGAAGGGGGAGGGGATTCATCAGGACGGCACAGGAAGAACTAGAGAACTGAGAGACAACAGGTCACGTGTGGGGACCTAGGCCAGTAATAGTCAGGGTTCACTTGTATGAGCTAGCTGAGAGTCTGCCTAGCTAGCCGTAGTGTCTGAGCGTCTCAGCGTCTTTATTTATCTGCTGACAGGTCCAAGAAATCCCGCTCTAACTGTCATCGTAACAAGCGGTTGACAAGTGTACACTACAGTTCAGGATATGTGATAGGGAACTCACTGTCACTGTTCAGGACAAGGCCATGGGTGATACTGATACCACAGCTCTTTATTGCCTCTAATGTTAATCAAAGAAAAGAGTGCATCTGAGTTTGAGAGCCTTGAATTAGAGGTTACTCTTTATTTTTGTTTCCTATCTCCTGTCTAAGATTATGGACCTTCTTAAGTCTGTCCTTCTGTTGGCCTTTTCTTAACAAAACAAGAAGTAAGTTGTATTCTCTTGTTATTTTACTGGGTTCCCTCCACCAGCTGTTATTGGAGCCCCTTAAGACAGTGATGGGCCATTTGCTCATGTGTATTCATCCTCTGGTTGACAAATGATATCAGTGACAATACAAACTTGTTTGGAGTCTACGCAAAGGATGAGAATGATAAGTACTTTTTGCTAAGAGTAGGGATGGGACAAAATTCCAGCACATGAGCAGCATCAGACTTGAACCCTGTAGGTCTTAGGGGTTGGGTAGGTGTTAGGGGTGGGTAGGTGTTAGGGGGTGGGTAGGTGTTAGGGGGTGGGTAGGTCTTACGGGGTGGTTGGCAGATCGACCTTTTAAGTGTAGCAGTGTAAATGTAACCCTGATGTGTTGTTCTTGTTGCAACCATCCTTAAGCTGTTTGTAATTCTCTGTGCGTATTTTATGAAACAGGAAAGGGCCTTCCACACACTGTCCTGGGTACTGGCAGCTCACTAGAAGGCAGGCTTTGAAAAGGCTCATGTAGGAGAGAGTTAGGTTTGCTGGCTTTCTCCAGTGATGAAACCTAAGAATAAGGAGGACAGGGGGATGAAAGAATGCTGAAAGAGTACTTGTCTCTCACTTAATTTTTATCTAGTTTCTTGTATCTGTTATGACACAGACTTTACATTTGGATAACCTATCCTTTTCATTGAGAGTGGTTCATTGCACACAGACAGTGTTAAAAGCAAAACACTCAGGGAGGAGCTGTTTAGAATGTTAGGGTTAACATTCTTAGATTTCATTAATTTTTAAAAGTATATTGTACAAGTTAATGCTTTTTGTTTAAAGGCAACAAAAAAATTGACTTTTAGGAAGAGGAATTTAGTGGAAGAATGTGGAATAGCTTTCAGCATATTAGAAACAGAAGAGCCAGACCCAGAGAGAGAGAGAGAGAGAGAGAGAGAGAGAGAGAGAGAGAGAGAGAGAGAGAGAGAGAGGTAGGACAGTGACAATGATGTGGGCGGAGAATAGGTGTAATCAAAGTCACCACCAAACACATTTGTCCTTTGGCCAAATTCCTGAGCTTCTATCAGATTGGTCTTCGCAAGTGACAGACAAAAAGGAGAGTCAATAACCACTCAGATCTTTGCATTTTGGTCAGCAATGCAGAAAAAACAATGGCAACATCCTAGTTGAGGTGAGCAGAGCTCCCATAAAACCCTGTGGCCTCTTATCACAGTAAGAAAAAGTGATACCAAACCAGCAAAAACAGAACATATTTATCACAAATAGCAATAATTTCTCAAGGGAGAAAAAGGGTCATCTCTAGGTTGGCCTGTGTGATCCAGTGTTGCAGACAGTTTTCCGAGTCCTTCTTTTAGAGGCTCAAATACCACTTTGAACTAAAGGCCAGCTCCCACTTCTTTATGCAACAGCTAACAGGTTTAGAAGACCTATATGTTTACTGTGACTCATTTTGCAATTCTATAATGATTAAAGAAGACAGCAAATTTTAAAAAGATTTTGCCTTCCTGATAATTATATTTCTTGCAATAATCATATTAGTGTGGTTTTTATGTAAAAGGATACAATTTATATTCTACAACCTGTAGACAAAATTACCATCAACATTAAGCTTAAAGCATTATTCTTTTTTTTTTTTTTACCTTATGAGATATAAAGCCTTCTTTTGAATTTCATGGTGTATTGAACACATTCGATTTTCACTTTAATTCACTAACGCTCAGTTTTTGTTTCAGCCATAATCTGGGTTTGGCTTATTTCATTTTCTTCTTAGGATTCAGTGATGTGGAGAAAGGGTAACAAAGATGTCAGATGTTACATGCAATTATGTAAAAAGCAGAGCTGATGAATCAGGGTGGTATTTCTGAAGAGGATGACTCAACAAAGGCTTGCTGGTCAAAACCTTAGTCACTCTCAGAGATCTCTGCTGATACTGTAGGCGAAATGCCTTTGAGCAAGATCTTTCTGAAGTGCTCTAGTATGTCCCGGTGAAGCATGCCTCTCCAGGCACCAACTGTCATCAATCTATCTCAGAGGATGTGAGCTAAGTTTTCTTGGAATTTAGTATCATGGAAAGTATTTACACACTGAGTTCTTTTCCTACCTAGGTTGGGAGTGGGTCCTTTCTGTTCCGCACTTGGAATTCCAAAAAGTTGCTTAAGACTAAAGACTTTTCTTTAAATTTCAGTTTCTCTGGTTGGATAATGGGAACAATATTAATTCATTTAAAGGAAATGTCAAGTAGTAACAATATACCTTTCAAAGACTTAGTATTATAACAGACACACATTACAATCTTGAGAGAGTTAATATAATTTTTTTTCAGTCTATTTAGAATTCATGCCTAATTTTATCACCTCGCCCTATCGAATCTGCATGTCCATTCTTGTTGTAATTTTTATTCCCTAGGACCATTAAGCTCATTTTTCCGAGTTGTCTTTAGTGTGTGATCATGTGGAAGCCTCCCACTCCGCTCCCCAAGAGGCCATGGACTGCCACACTCCCTTCCTGGTCAGGCATGAGGTGCCAAGACGACGTTCCCTCCTCTCTTCGCTCTATTCCTTCAGGTATGTGTTTTGCCTTTCTGGCTCATCACCTTTATAAAATCTCCCTTTGTTCTCACAATCACCAATGACTAATGCTTTCATAGTTGGCCAGAAGTTGTACTCTCATGCCCAGTGACTATAAATTCCATAGAGCAAATAGAAGTCATTAAAAATGAAATTTGTACTTTTTCTGAACAGAGTAATGATAGGAAAAGATGGCCAGTCAAGAATCATTAATATTTATCATATATCTTCCTCAGGAAATATTAGAATGCCCATGTGAATATTTTTCAAATTGTTTGTACTATGTCAATTTTATTGTTCTTATTTCCTTAATATCTTAGAAATCTTTTTATGATTACAGGATGTGATGGTGAGAGTTGATTGCCAATTTGAAAATAATCTGGAATTGCATGGGAAATGGGTCTTTGGGTATGACTATAGGAGGTTTTCTTAACTTTTTTAAAAAATGTTTATACAATTTTATTTTTAATTATGGTGTGTGTGTGTGTGTGTGTGTGTGTGTGTGTGTGTGTGTGTGTGCCTGCATGAATGCTAGTGCCCTTGAAATCCAGAAGAGGAGTCAAATCCCCTAGAGCTGGAACAACAAAAAGTCATAAACTACCCAACACAGTGATAGGATCTGAACTCTGCTCCTAAGACCAATACAAGATTTTAACCCCCATGCCATCTCTGGACCTCCTTTACTCACACTTATTTTATTGTGGGTATGTATTCATTGTCAAAACAGATGTGTGGAGGTCAAAGGACACCTTGAGGGTTGGTTCTCTCCTTCACCACTTGAGTTCTAAAGATCAAAGTCAAGTCATCAGGCTTTGTGACAAGCTTTTTTACCCACAGAGCCATTCCATTGTTCTAGGGGATTATTTTAATTATGTTAATTGAGGTAGGATGACCCCCCACTGTGTGCCACATTGTGCGTTCACCCCTCCCTGTTCCCAGATTGTATATTAAATGTGACCAGTTGTCATGCTACCTTGACCTTCCCAGCTTAGTGAATTTAAATTTGAACCGTGGGCTAAAATAAACCTTTCTCTCTTAAGTTGTTCCTGTCAGTGTATTATTGTCAGTGTACTACAGAAACAAATTAACTAGGACACAGAGGACTGACTGCTCCTGTCTACTAGAAAATGTTCCCAAGTTGGCAGATGATTCTGCTAGATGCAGGAGTTGTCATGGCTTGACTCTTGATTTTCAGGTAAAAGGGTCAGATGTTAAACCCAGAAAAGGAAGAAGGAAAGAAGAAAAAAAGGAAAGAAAGATAGGAGGGAGAGAGAAGAAAGAAGGGGGAAAAGAAAAGAAAATGTACTTTAATACTTAATAATATACTTGATTTTCTTTTATGTATATAATTTAATTAGGAATAATTGTGATGTTCCACTTTATAGACTATAAATTCAAGACCATAGAACACTGATGTTTTCCCATGAGATCACAGACTACTTAATGGGAGAGACAAGCGCTGAAACAATATATTATTAAATTAAACTTCTTTGTGCCTAATTCTTATTCTGTGTTATAACACAACCTCCAAAAATTTCATTTCAACATTAATTAAGGCAGAAGATTCTACTAAGTTTATTGTGGGGATTTTGGTTTTCCTCACAACTTCACAACAACAGACCAGGCACTCACAGCGTGAGTGCCCTGAGTGACTTAGACTCCAGTTACCCTATTCAGATGGAGAATGTGGACAAATCTCAAGCTAAAGGAAATGATGGAAGAAAAAAATCTCCATTCCTTCAGGGTCCAGGGCAGGCTATGGCCTCTGGGCATCCTTCCAGGCTCCTCTGCCTACAGGACTTGCTTGATCCATCCCACCGGCTCTCAATAGGAAACGCTTTATTTTTGACCTTACTCTTGGACTCTGCTCAGTCGACTTGAAAATTAGTGATTTCCTTGCTCCCTGGTCCTTCCTGTGCCTGAGAAGCAGACATGGTATGATTCTTTTCTTTTCTACTCAACAGAACACAACCCACCAGCTACCCAGCCTTAGTTCAGCTTTTGGAACCCTGCTTGGGCCAACACTTGAAATGCTTAGCCTGTCTCTTTCCTCAACTGAAGAAACAGAGGGGGTGGGGGGGATTGACATATACCACATAAAGCTAAACTTTACTTTTAAAGTCTTGAGACTCAATTTTTCAGTTAAGAATTACTTGAGACATTTGCCCTAATATAACATGAGAAAACCTCAGAGATCAGGTCCTAATTCTCTGAACTCAAGTATTATTTTCTGTAGGGGAAAGGTCTTTGTAGATATGATTACGCTTAAGGTTCTTCAACAGGAAACTAATGAGGAGCTATCAGAGGAAGTCCAGCAAGTACACATGTCCATCTAAGGGAAGTAATGTGCAGAATTAGCATACAGCAAAGAAGAGAAAATAGACATTGTGATTGCAGATAGGTAACCAAGGTAACCAAGTAGCCATACATCAGTGCTGGCCTTCACCAGACACTCAAAGAGACAAGGACCAGATTCTCCCTTAGATCCTGCAAAAGGTTCCCTGTTCATAAGTCATTTGGAATCTTGGTCTTTTGGAATCTTACAAGTTTGGAATCTTGGAATCTTACTCATAGGACTGTTCTTAAGTCCTTGGCCTAAATCTTGAGAGCTCAGTTCTGCCTTCTATCTTTTAAAACTCAGAGGATACAGTTCTGTTGTCTTTCAATCTCAGCTTGTGGAGATTTGTTCAGCTCTCACAGGAATTACTCAGATTCGATTTCCTGGTGCCTGACCTTTCCTTTACTTGGTCTCTACACAATATTTAACCCCAAGCCTGTGGAGTCATAGACTTTGCTTTTCTAACTCTTGACCTAGAAATGACAGACCTGTTTCCCAGTATTCCATAGGTGTTGGAAGTTGGTCTCCAGAAGTCTCAAGAGGAGAAATATCTCCCTTCCCAGCTTAGCATTAAACATTGAAAACTAAGACAGGAACACCCACGAAGAACAAAGTGACAGTTTTGTTGATAATGTTTACTTTGAAGGATAGCTTGGTGGAATCTCTGATCTGTAGAGACCCTCCCCCCCCAACAGTATTCTTAATCCTGAATGACCTAGTTCTCTAAAACTCAGGGTTTTAAAGAGCAGAGCTGGATGGGAGCTTTCTGTGGGTACACAAAGCTCCTAAGCACAGAGAGGTCAAGGGATTGACTCAAAACGAGAAAAGATTGCCTCTTCCCCTGAGGGCAGCAATATCGGGGCTAGATACTAATGGAAGCCCCTTCACAAAGAGGGCAATATGAGGCAGCATGCATATGATACATTTTTGAGGGCTGTCACTTAATGTGGAACAAGATTAATAGCTACCGATGGACAGGAACAGTGACAGTGAGATTCTCACCTTCACAAGCTGAGACAAAGGTAACTTGAAAAGTAGGTGACATAGTCATAGCTGTTATCAACTCCCATCAGCTCTCTGGATTTCAGGCAGTATCCAAGATTCCAACTGACTCTAGGGAAGTCTGGCTAAGCTTTGTTTTACATCCTGAGTGAATGCATGTGAGCCTGCATTTAATGTCAGAAACACACCCTGAAGAGACATGGCTTTCTTTTCCAAATTATGCTCAGTTGCAAAGCAAACACTATGCTGTTTAAAGTCTATGATCTCAATATGAAGTCCAAATAACTTTTCTGAGGTGGTTTTAGCAACTTTGTGTTATCTCTAATAAAAGTTGCTTTTGTTTCCACACGGGAAACAGGATGGTATAAGCCTTAAGAACTTACAGATACACAGAACTCACAAAACTTTCTTTAACCACAAGTCCTTTACAAATGCCAATTAATTATGTCCCCCAAATTCAGAAGGCTCTGTGATCATGGGTATCATTCCCATGTTTCAGAGGAAAAAAATAAAACAGTGGCTAAAAATCAGAACCTTGACAATAGCAACATCTCCCCTGTGACATACACCCTGAACCTAACTGTAACCCTGGGGAACCCTCATATTAACCCAGAGAATAATGAGCTGTATTTTTCTATTGTTCTGTAAGATGAGATGGCTGGAGGTAGCCTGGGCTACATTGAGGGAATTCTTTTTTCATTACTTTCCTGTATTTCTGCTTAATGATTAAACCGAGGCATGAACACAGACTGAAGTCCCTACTGTGTGTAGGACATAATGCATTTTTCTTATTGTTTGGAGATTTCTAAAACTTCTACTTTGAATTAGGGTCACATTAGGGGTATTAGAATCTCCTACATGATTATGAGATAATAAAGATGCTGTAGATCTCACAAAATATGATTCTGTAGAAACTGTAAAATTGCGAGCAGGAATCCAGATCACAAAAGCTTATTATTTTGATGACACACAGTATTGGAAGAAGTACAAAATTTTTGTTTTCCAACATAACCTCAAACTTTATTTAATCCACACTTCCATTTAATATAATTAGACTACTTTCCTCCCTGTAAGCCCTCCCATGTCCCCTCCCTCAAAACACTCCTATGGTCCCCTCATTCTCAAGTCAAACTTTTAAGCTGTGCTAAAAGCTAAAAGGTGCGTGTGTGTGTGTGTGTGTGTGTGTGTGTGTGTGTGTGTGTAAGAAAGAGAGAGAGAGAGAGAGAGAGAGAGAGAGAGAGAGAAAATGAGCTCCTTCCTTAGCTATCCTAGTGCTTAAATTGCAAGCATGCCTGTTTTAAAGCTTCAAGTCCCAACTGTTCATTTCACAATTGTAGCACATCGTAGTTTTCTGAAGAAATTTGTACTAATTTCTCAATTTCTCAATTTCAATATAAACCATTTTAACAATACATTTTCATAACCTTTATAGCACAGGATAACAGCAGAGATTTCTGGTATTTGGAGTTACCCAGGCATTCTTTCACAGTAGATACGGAGTCGCTGACGATCTAGTAATAGGTTGTTATCTTGTCAATAAACAAAATAGTCTTTACAAAAGCATCATTTCATAACGATGTCCAAAGGAGAGACATTTTTTCGAAGAAAAATTTTGTTTTTCTGTTCTACAATAGCCTCTGTAGTCAGTACCTCATTACCGACATCCCTGGAAGAGCAGACCCACAAGCTTAGTTGCTAGCTTGCCCTGCGAGTAAGTCATCCTATTCATGAGTCCCAGAGTGCTTTAGAAGAAACTTCTGAGTGCTCACTGCCATAACGAATATAGAATATGAAAAACAGCAGCCTAATATTAGGGTTTAAAACCCAATTGATGAAGTAAATCATCAACTTACCAAGCTACTCATGACAGAACAAAACAGACCTCACATTGTGAGTGCAGAAGGATTTCACTGGCCTTGATTGACAGAGCTTTGTCACTTCAAGCGTGTCTTATATGAGAAGATGAGGTGAGGTTGCAAACCATAAGGACATAGTGGTGTGAGGTGTCTGAGAGCAGGATGAGGCAGAGGGATGTAGGGAGGCCTGGGAAGGGTAACACTGAGAAGAAATGAGAATTCCAGACGTTACTGGATAGGACCAAAAAAAAAAAATCAGTAGTTGTCCTCAATTCTCTTCTTGGGTCTGACACACATTCTTCAATATAAAAGACTTTATTCCCATTATTTTAAAAGTTTATCAACGAAGTGGGGTTCACATGGGCTCAGAGAGACTAAAGAGGGAAACATAGAGCCAGCATGCGTCTGCACTAGGTCCTCTGCAAATATATTATGGTTGTCAGCTTGGTGCATGGGCGAGATTCCTAACAGTGGAAGTGGGGTGTCTCTGACCCTTCTGCCTGCTCTTGGGACCTTTTTCCTCCCACTGGATTGCCCCACTCAGCCCTGATTTGAGGGTTTGTGCCTAATCTTATAGTACCCTGCTGTGCCATGTTC
Organism: Rattus norvegicus; assembly: GCF_021556685.1. NCBI lineage: Eukaryota > Metazoa > Chordata > Mammalia > Rodentia > Muridae > Rattus > Rattus norvegicus. The sequence continues at coordinate 86,144,066 of NC_141542.1, read as the reverse complement.
AGTTGTTATCACTTGGAGGCATGCTCTTTTCTGAAGAGAACTGGAGAATGAGTGGATCTAGGGGAGAGGGAAGATGGAGGGGGTCCCTGGAAGAAGGGCAGGGAGAGAATTTGCAGTTGAGGTGTATTGTATAAGAGAATTAAAAAATAAAGTAAAAAACTATTTTAAAAATCCAAAAAATGTTATATCATTGAGCTAGATGTGTAACACATATCTATTATCTCAGCACTCAGAAGGCTGAGGCAGGAGGACTGCTGCCAGTTTGAGGCTAGCCTAGACTACATTTGCCGATCCAGACTGCTGGGTACACTTGACTGTGTGGTGCTTAATGCTATCAAGTTGACAGGATCTAGCACCCTGAGGAGGCTTCTAGACTGGGTTTGAAGTGGAAAGACCCATGCTGAATGCGGGTAGCAGCATTCCATTGGCTAGGGTTCTGGCTTGAATGAAAAAGAGAAAGCAAGCCAAGCATCAATATCCATCTCTTTCTGCTTGCTAACTTAGGGTACAGTGTGACCATCCACTTCAGGCTCTTGCTGCCATGCCTACCTCTCCAACCATAATACAAAAGAAAAAAAAAATCCTCCTTTCTTATGCTGCTTCTGTCAAGTGTTCGATCATAGCACATAGGAAAGTAACTAACACACAATTGTTAATGTAATCAGTATTTACATACATTTCATGATATAGAAAACTATGAATTTTTTAAAGCACCTAGAGATAACTAAATTAAAGAAAGCCTTTTCCCCTTGTTTTCCTGTGTATGATTATATATTAGTAACACACCTATATACCTGGGTGATAAAAATCATATCATTTATACACATGCTGAAGTAAATTAAATGATTAAATTTTTAAAATCAACTATGGATCAAGCTTGCTTCTCTAAGATTGGCTTCTGGGGAGACCCAATCAGTGGTGTGTCCCTCAAATTTTAAGCAGTCTGTCTACCCCGCTTTGAGTGGAAAGTAAGAAATAAGCAGGAAGTCCATGTCTTCCTCAGGGTTGCATAAATCATGTAACTGGTCCACAGAGAAGCAGCAAGTGGGTCTGTGCATCTTCTGTCTGTGTGAGGTGAGGTTGCTTACTCTATACTAGGCATGGCAAGGGAACAATGCGATCTAGCTCTCAATGAATGTACACTATTAGGAGGATTCACATCTGACGGGAAATCCTTGAACAGGGTAGTAAGTACCACAGCTGAAGAATACAAGACATTATGGTAAACCACAATCCAGGCTGGTTCCAAAGTCTTTGGAAAACACCGAGGACAAAAGATTGAATTAGTGAGAGGTGACTAAGAGTTGGCTCTGCACCAAGGAGGGAATGCATGAATGCAGTTTCTCAGCAGGACACCAACTCAACCTATGAGAAACCTTCAGTAGAGTGGAACTTGGAGAGGGCTAGAGGTATGAGGACAGAGATCAGCAGGGAAGAGCTTGTAAGCCATGGGAAAAAGAAGGACAAGGGAGGCTTGGCTGAATTTGAAGGTGGAAAATAACACATGAACAGATTGTAGTCTTACTTCAAAACTCCATCAAAGATGGCTGCTTTCTTAATTCTACCCATACTTAACTAGGTTATTTCTCATTGCCGGTCTTGAGTCACATTAAAACGGCTGACAGTGCACAGTAACTCTTAAAGCTGATGCCATCGTTCCACATATGTCCATGGGAAACTGAACAAAGAGAAGGTAAGCCATGTAGCTAATAAATGGAAGAATAACTCCAAGGAGAATCTATTTTACTACAAAACCCATGTTCTCTCCAGTGGACCAGGCTGCCTTTCAATTGTGCTCCCAAGTGGTTGCTTGATAAAAATGGCAAAACTTATTTGAAAGCTGACTAGAACTGGAGAGTGTTCAAGAGTTGGGAGAAAGGTGCAGCAAGCATAGGAGGGAAACAGTAGGAGCAAACAAATTGGGTGAATCAATTCCTTTCCATTAAGATTTTCCTCTGTTTAGATCTTATTCAAGAAGTTGTCTACCAACTCATTTAATAGTCCTTCTAGAAGATACAAGCTTTTTTTTTAAACAAAGCACAGTTTGATTACATTGGCAACACCCTGTACCCACTCCTTGCATTGTTTGAGTTTCTAGGTTCATTATAAATAAGGGAAATGAAAGTGTTATATTTCTGACAAATGACTGGGCCTTTTTCCCAGTAGTCTTTGGTTTCGGAAGGGTAGTCATTACGTAGTACTAAAGTTGCCAGAGGAGATTGACAGGCACCAAAGGTGAACTCCGTTGAAATGTAGGTGCCTGCCTTCTGTTGCTCTGGGTCAACCATACTCACTTGGTATTTAAATTAGGTGCCAAGAGTGGTAGGTGTTCATAACTGCTTTTACTGAAATACGATACCATGACTTAGTTGCTTTTATTCAACGTGAAAGAGAAGAGTGTGTGTATATGTGTGTGTGTGTGTGTGTGTGTGTGTGTGTGTGTGTGTGTGTGTGTGTATGGTATATCAAGACAAATTTTAAGAATTTTCAGAGCAAGATTATTCTTGGGGGATGTTTAGTCTGGTGGTCTTTTATTTTGTACACTGGGGGAGATACAGACTAGTTTAGAGACATAGTCAATATCATTTCCTGATTACCTGAACAGTTGTTTATCCCTAAGTATATTATAGGTAAATGTATTGCCAGTGGTTGATAAAAATAGTCTGTTTTTTTTTTTCAGTAATAGGAACTGAACACAGGGCCAAAGAGTGCTAGAGTGGTTCTTTACCCCTGAGCTACACTTGCCATGTCCTTCATATCTACCCATCCATTCATCTGTCAGTCTATCTATCCATCCGTCATCCATCTATCCATTCATCTATCTATCTATCTATCTATCTATCTATCTATCTATCTATCTATCTATCATCCATCCATATATATTCATATTATGAGGGGTTTTTTTATTTGCTTTTCACATATGTGTGAATACCACATGCATGCTTGGTATTCACAGAGATCAGAAGAAGGCATTAGATCTTCTGGAACTTCTGGAGTTATAGATGGTTATAAGTCACCATGTGGCTGCTGGGAATTGAACCTGGGTGGGTCTTATGCAAGAGCCCTCTGAACCTTTTCTCCTCCAGCTCCACTTTTTGTATTCTTTAATATTCAAACAAGGTCTCATCAATCAGCCCAAATTGGCCTGGAACTTGTCATCCACTCGCCTCGGCCTCCACAGAAGCTGGGAGATTACCACTAGGTTCAACACTGATTCTTTACAAAACTATACACACCTAAGCGATGGAAGTTCAAATAATGAGAACAACGAGTCAAAAACTCAAAATTCTCTCTTTTCTAGACAATATCAGATACAACTTTTCTTTTGTTCTGTTTCCTTTTTGAAGGAGTTTGCCAAGCTCCATGCTCCTGCAGTAGCAAGGGCTGATCCAGTGAAGGGATAAGCTTGTTGAGGAAGAGTTTGGGTAAAAAAAAAAACAAAAAACGAAGAAGAGTGAATTTAACTCGCCTGAGTTGACGGCAGAGTGTTGCTCCATAGTGAGGAAGTGGAGCATTTAACATCTTGCTCACCTTCTGCATGACCCCTCCTGCCACACCTCTGTTGGGAGACAAAAACAAACACGGGCTGAGAATTCCCAGGGCTTGAGGGCCAGGTAATCCTTTCAGAATGACTCTCACCAGATACTCCCTGACTAAGGTGGGACTCAGAAAAAACCGAATGTCTCTATCTTCTTTTTTTCCCCCTATTCCTTCTTGCTTAAAAAAGGACCCCAACCTCATCCCAAATATTTTCTTTCTCTGGGTGGTAACTTCTGCTTGTACTTTCCTTTGTCAACTGTTCTCCTCAAAAAATAACAAGGGACAATAAGAAATAGATAAAGAATCAGATTTGGTGAGCTGGGAAAATTTAAAGAATGGGTAAAAGACAAAACAAAAGAGAAATGTTTGTCTGACCTTCACCAGGACAACCAACTGAGAGTCTAAGAACTCAGCACAACAATCTCACAATGGTGAGATTTTTTTTCCAGCTCTCCCAACGGGGTATTAGAGATGAGAGAAGAAATAAATATAGGAGCTCGAAATCCAGTGTGTGGTTTCCTGGTAGACACTCAAGCTATCTGATCCACTTAGAGGGCCATCCAACATCCGCTTACTTTCTTTCTTTGTGCTGGCAAATGAGAGGCATTCCACTGCCTCAGAGGAGCCCTAACCCTTCCCACTTAAATGAGCTTCATGATGGCCTTAGATTACACAGAGACAACGTTGAGGGGCCAGACTTCATTCCTGGGTTCTCAGAATTTCCAGGTAGGTGTTAAAGTATAACACTCACATTTTCTGATTTTATTTTGTGAGTCTGTTTCTGAAAGGTTTGTTTGATTGGTTGATTGGTTTTTTGTTTGTTTTTGTCTGGTTTTTGTTTTTGTTTTCTGTTTGTTTTGTTTTGCTTTGTTCTTGTTGGCACTCTAACATTCTCTCACTGTGGAGAGAACTCTGTTTTCTCTAAAATTCTAATAAAAAGGGCAGAGTAGGAGACATGGCTTTAGATTCCCAGTACCCATGTGACAAACCAGACTTAGTGGTAAGGGCCTGTTAATCTAGCACTGAGGAAGTATTGACTGGAGGAGGAGAACTTTTGGGGTTTGTTGACTATGCATACTTCCCCAGAGGGCATTTCCAAACATGGAAAAGTGTGCACGCACACACACACACACACACACACACACACACACACACACTCACATACACACTCAAACAGACACACACACACACATGCGCACACACACACACACACACACACTCACATACACACCACACACTCACATACACACTCAAACAGACACACACACACACATGCACACTCACACAGACACACACACACACACACACATGCACTCGCTCTCCCTATCTTTCATGCGCTCTCTTACTCTCTCTCTCTCTCTCTCTCTCTCTCTCTCTCTCTCTCCCTCTCCCTCTCTCTGTAATAAAAAACTGGTTTAAACATTTTTTCCCAAACCAGAACATGTTGTTATGAAGCCCAGTGGCACGTGTGCCAGATTCTGGCACATACAGTCTGATAAGCCTGTCAGTGTTATAGAAACCAAGACTCAAGAATATGTCTCCTTCTTATCACCCTGTACAAAGCTTAAGTCCAAGTGGATCAAGGACCTTCACATCAAACCAGATACACTCAAACTAATAGAAGAAAAACTAGGGCAGCATCTCGAACACATGGGCACTGGAAAAAATTTCCTGAACAAAACACAAATGGCTTATGCTCTAAGATCAAGAATCGACAAATGGGATCTCATAAAACTGCAAAGCTTCTGTAAGGCAAAGGACACTGTGGATAGGACAAAATGGCAACCAACAGATTGGGAAAAGATCTTTACCAATCCTACAACAGATAGAGGGGCTTATATCCAAAATATACAAAGAACTCAAGAAGTTAGACCGCAGGGAGACAAATAACCCTATTAAAAATGGGGTTCAGTGCTAAACAAAGAATTCACAGCTGAGGAATGCCGAATGGCTGAGAAACACCTAAAGAAATGTTCAACATCCTTAGTCATCAGGGAAATGCAAATCAAAACAACCCTGAGATTTCACCTCACACCAGTGAGAATGGCTAAGATCAAAAACTCAGGCAACAGCAGATGCTGGCGAGGATGCGGAGAAAGAGGAACACTCCTCCATTGTTGGTGGGATTGCAGACTGGTACAACCATTCTGGAAATCAGTCTGGAGGTTCTTCAGAAAATTGGACATTGAACTGCCTGAGGATCCAGCTATACCTCTCTTGGGCATATACCCAAAAGATGCCCCAACATATAAAAAAGACACGTGCTCCACTATGTTCATCGCTCCCTTATTTATAATAGCCAGAAACTGGAAAGAACCCAGATGCCCTTCAACAGAGGAATGGATACAGAAAATGTGGTACATCTACACAATGGAATATTACTCAGCTATCAAAAACAATGACTTTATGAAATTCGTAGGCAAATAGACAGAACTAGAAAATATCATCTTGAGTGAGGTAACCCAATCACAGAAAAACACACATGGTATGCACTCATTGATAAGTGGCTATTAGCCCAAATGCTTGAATTACCCTAGGTGCCTAGAACAAATGAAACTCAAGACGGATGATCAAAATGTGAATGCTTTACTCCTTCTTTAAAAGGGGAACAAGAATACCCTTGACAGGGAATAGAGAGGCAAAGATTAAAACAGACACAGAAGGAACACCCATTCAGAGCCTGCCCCACATGTGGCCCATACATATACAGCCATCCAATTCGACAAGATGGATGAAGCAAAGAAGTGCAGACCGACAGGAGCCGAATGTAGATCTCTCCTGAGAGACACAGCCAGAATACAGCAAATACAGAGGCGAATGCCAGCAGCAAACCACTGAACTGAGAATAGGACCCCCGTTGAAGGAATCAGAGAAAGAACTGGAAGAGCTTGAAGGGGCTCGAGACCCCATATGTACAACAATGCCAAGCAACCAGAGCTTCCAGGGACTAAGCCACTACCTAAAGACTATACATGGACTGACCCTGGACTCTGACCTCATAGGTAGCAATGAATATCCTAGTAAGAGCACCAGTGGAAGGGGAAGCCCTGGGTCCTGCTAAGACTGAACCCCCAGTGAACTAGACTGGTGGGGGGAGGGCGGCAATCGGGGGAGGATGGGGAGGGGAACACCCTTATAGAAGGGGAGGGGAAGAGGAGGGGTTAGGGGGATGTTGGCCTGGAAACCGGGAAAGGGAATAACACTCGAAATGTAAATAAGAAACACTCAAGTTAATAAAAAAAAAATATGTCTCCTTGGCTTTGAAATATTTATTTATTTATTTATTTATTTATTTATTTATTTATTTAATTCACTTTACATATTGATCGATGTCACCTCCTCCCAATCATCCCCCCCACAATCTTTGCCCCCATCGCTCCTCCGCCCTGCCCTCCTTGGGTATCCCCCACCCTGGCACATCAAGTCTCCGTCTTGTGGCGTTTCCTCTTCCACTGAGGCCAGACAAGACAGCTGAGTTAGGGGATTGAATCTACAGACAGGCAACAGATTTTGGAACAGCTTCCTTTCCAGTTATTCAGGACCTAGATGAAGACCAAGCTGCACATCTACACCATATATGGGGTGGAGCCCATGTATGTTCTTTTGTTGGTGGTTCAGTTTCTGAGAGCCCCAATCGTCCAGGTCAGTTGACTGTTCGTCTTCCCACAGAGTTCATATCCCCTTCAGGGCCCTTCTTCCAACACCAAACCACCCACAAAGCTTTCCACCCAAAATGCAGGAGAGGTGATGGAGCAGAGACTGAGGGCCAAGCAATAACCAGCCCAGCTAGAAACCTGCCTCTTTGTGTAGCCTTTGCTGTCCTGGAATTTGCTCTATAGACCAGGCTGGCTCTGATCTCACAGAGATTTGCTTGCCTCTGCCTTCCAAGTGTTGGGATTAAAGACATGTGCCACCACCACCAGATATCTTCTCCTCTTCCTCCTCCTCCTCCTCCTCTTTGTTCTTTTGGATGGGGGATGGGAGGGGGTAAGAGGACTTCATTGTGTTGCCTTGGCTGTCCTGCCATCCTGGAACTCACCCTGTAGACCAGGTTGGCCTCCAACTTAGAGATCCACCTGCCTCTGCCTTCCTAATTCTGGGATTAAAGGCACATGCCACCATAACTAGCATAAACATGAATATTTTCAAAGATAGATTCTCTTTATGTATCCCTGGCTGGCAGAGAACTTACTGGTAGACCAGGCCCACCTTAAAAACTCTGTTATGGACTGAAATGATTTCTTCTGGAACTGGTAAATCAAATACAATTTATGCTTAGGACACTTAAACAGAGAACAGTGTATTTTTTCCTTCACACACATGACTCCCAGTTCTGAGACTCTTGTGTGCTTAGCTGTGTGGTAAGTTAACACAGGAGCCCAAGTGGCTAAGTCCCTCCAGAATTAAATGGAAAACTTTCCTAAATTGCTGTTGATACTAACCATTAAACTTCTGTGAAAGCTGCAAATATTTTAAAACAGGGCTTTTGGTGTGGTTGTTTAAAGGACAAAAAATGAAGCCAATGCACATTTATTGAGCATGTACTGTATACAAGGCATTTTATAAATATGAAGTTATAAGAGATCTTATATTTTGTAGGAAGACACTGCCTTATACAAAGCATTGGCATTCTGATTTTCTATCTGCTTTTCCCTCCAACAGTTTTTCTTTTTCTTTTTCTTTTTTTAGTGCACTTTCTCAGAAAATGAAAACAGTATTCCATCAGAGAATTAAATTGATTAAAACTGGGGTCTATCTGTGTGAAAATACTTTCACACACACAGAGCCTTGTTTCTTGGAGCCTGTCATGAAAACATGAGCTGTAGAGTCCCTTCGCTTTTCTTTAGGATCCCAACCTGCCATCATTTTAAGTCAAGACGTTTGCCCTACGGACTAATTGTGAGTGGAGTTGCGCCAGGCTCTTCCAGCAGCAGCGTCAACCATCTTGCCTGCCTCCCTTGGGGAAGTCTTTTACTCACAATGTGCCAGTGCTCCACGTAGCCCTTCCCTAGCCTGTCACCTGGCCAAGTCAAAACAAAGACAACCATCCCTTACAGGTGCCAAACAGTTGACTAAAAATTACAAAATACACCTAACACCTCTGAGGCAGGCCCTGCTCTTCTTAGGTGAGGATATGAAGCACTCCAGGCAACATAGCTAGCAAGATGTAGATCTGGTCCACTGAGTGGTAGAACCCAAGGTCTGGTGGCCCTCCAGGCTGGACTGCTCCTAGATAGTGAGTGAGCCTTCTGAAAGATTTAAACTGGGGTGGGGGGCAAGCTTTCTTACTCTAGTCTCCTCGTATTTTATGTTTCAAAGTTTTAAAGGAACAGAGCAAAGTTTGCTCCAATTGAGCACCTGCAGTGGCTAACTTCCTTTTTAGTGTGCGATTCTATTTGTACTGCTTAACACTTTTTCTGGTTTACTTTATTCTAAAATAAGTTTGACTCCACCTACTTCATCCATTTAAGTACTTTTTTTGTGCATCTGTAGTCCCGAGTTTCAGACCCATGAGCTACACAAGCACCATACCACTGAACTACACCACCAAGCTTGATGATATTTTTATTCACTTTGTGTGCTTACATACATATGTATTTTTATTCATTCCATAGGTGTACACATGTATGTGGGGGCACACACAAATGAGAGGCCAGAGGTCTTCCATTTCATCCTTTGATTTGAGATAGGATCTCCCCCTTGAACCTAGAAGCTACTGATTGACTGTATTTGTAAGCTCCAAGGATCTGCTTGTCTCTGCGCCCCCAGCTACAGAGTGACAAACACATGGCACCACGCCTGGTGTTCATGTGAATGGTGAGACACCAGCTTGGGTTCTTTACAAACTGGGCCATCTCCTCAGCTCCCTAATGATGCTTTTTAAAATTTAAATTTAATTTTTATGTAATGATATTTTATATTTAATAAAGTAAAGCACATCTGTGGATTAAAAAACATGTTGTAACATACACTAATTGAAATAAAAGCCCAAAATTTCCAAGTGCTCTGTACTTATCTAGAGCCAGTTACTGGCAAGTGTAAATATTGTGTTATCTATTTTCTCTGATTTGTGGTTCCTTGAAATTTTGGGGTGGGAGGGATGTCGTTCTTTGAGACAGGATTTCTTAGTGTAGTCCTGAATGTCTTGGGACTCACTCTGTAAACCAGGCTGACCTCAAACCCAGAGATCCACCTGCTTCTGCCTCCAGAGTGATGGGATTAAAGGCATGGGCCACCGCTGCCAAACTCTTCCTAGATTTTATAGAGATGCATAAAAATTATACACATATGTGTGAGGGTTAAGACAGGGATTCAGAGGGATGAAGGGTAAAGATATTTGATGTACAATATAACCTTGTAATCCAAGTTGAAAAGTACAGTTGTAAACAACTTGAACATGATGGTAGGTATTCCACAAAGCTGTTCTCTGACTTCTTGTTCTAGCCCCAGACGACATTGTGTCATAGCTCAAACCCCTGCTGCAAAGTAACCCAGAGTCCCATTGTTTAGGAAAACTCTCTATCAGCTGCTTGGGAGAGAGAGCCCAAGGATGGAGAGCAACAAGGAGTCCCTACCTCAAAGGACGAAAAATTGTCTTTATATAATAAAGGATATTTTGTGTATTCCGGAAGTCTGTTTCTTGAGCTGGCAAGAGGGGTATCTTAGTTAGGGTTTTACTGTTATGAACAAACACCATGACCAAGGCAACTCTTATCAAGGACAACATTTAATTGGGGCTGGCTTACAGGTTCAGAGGTTCAGTCCATTATCATCAAGGCAGGAACATAGCAGCATCCAGGCAGCCATGGTGCAGGAGGAGCTGGGAGTTCTAGGCCAGCCTTTCTCCCAGTGTCTGTTAAGTCAAAAGAGGTATTAGAGGCATGCTGGGAGGAGGACACCTCCTGTGGGATCAGCAGAGGGGCACAGAAGCAGGGGACATTCTGACAGTCTGGAGCTTTGGCCCAGAAGAACATGAAGTCACTGGAGCTGCTCTGCATGTGCACCCATCTGGGATGTGAATTTACACAAGCACCAGATTTCACAGAGCAGGATAGCCTGACTGTCCTGGAGATAGGATACCTCCTTCCAGTTTAGACTCCCTCTCCCCAGGACTCCAGAAGTCTCCTGAAGTCACTTATTTAGTGCACTAGAATTTTAGCCTTGTGAGTTTCTTGACTGAATGGGGAAAAAAATCCATTGTTGACTCTTAATAATCCATCATTTTTGATTCTTTGTCCTACTTGACTTGCTTTTTGTTGTTGTTGTTACCACCGAGGGGTGGGAATGGTCACTTCCTTAGTAAGGCTCTCCTTCAATCAATCATTCTCTCCTGAAAGTGACCTGAGGCCCTTTGCACACAAACATCGAAACCAAACAGACATACTGTCACTGTGTTCCTAACCCTACAGACACTTAGCATGGGTGTGGGCTTGCAACGCAGGGAAACTAGTATTGACCTGGTAGAAATGCTAATTAAAATGTTGAAAAAAATCAGGGATAAGGCTGCAGTGATGCACTATTGTGTGTGTGTGTGTGTGTGTGTGTCTGTGTGTGTGTGTCTGTGTGTGTCTATGTGTGTGTTGTGTGTCTGTGTGTGTGTCTATGTGTGTGTTGTGTATATGCATGTGTGTGTGTCTGTGTGTGCGTATGTGTTGTGTGTCTGTGTGTGTATGTGTGTGTGTGTCTGTGTGTGTGTCTCTGTGCCTGTGTGTGTGTTGTGTGTGTGTGTCTGTGTGTGTGTTGTGTGTATGTGTATGTGTTTTGTGTGTCTGTGTGTGTATGTGTGTGTGTCTGTGTGTGTGTCTCTGTGCCTGTGTGTGTGTTGTGTGTGTGTCTGTGTGTGTTGTGTGTATGTGTATGTGTTGTGTGTGTGTGTCTGTGTGTGTATGTGTTGTGTGTATGTGTGTGTTTGTCTGTGTGTGTGTATGTGTGTGTGTGTGTCTGTGTGTGTGTGTCTCTGTGCGTGTGTGTGTGTTGTGTGTATGTGTGTGTGTGTCTGTGTGTGTGTTGTGTGTATGTGTATGTCTGTGTGTGTTGTGTGTATGCGTGTGTGTGTGTCTGTGTGTGTATGTGTGTGTGTCTGTGTGTGTGTTGTGTGTATGTGTATGTCTGTGTGTGTTGTGTGTATGCGTGTGTGTGTCTGTGTGTGTATGTGTTGTGTGTCTGTGTGTGTGTGTCTGTGTGTGTGTGTTTGTGTGTGTATGTGTGTGTCTGTGTGTATGTGTTGTGTGTATGTGTGTGTGTGTGTGTCTGTGTGTTGTGTGTATGTGTGTGTGTGTTTGCACATGCGCGCGAGTGTAACATATAGGGATGTGTATGTGCATATGCATGTACTTCTATAGCTTCTGTGAGTCACGAATCATTTGGCAGTGGACACAAAGCTCAGTCTAAAAACAATAAAAAAAATAGTTTGCATTGAATGGATAGAGAAAATGGTTCCCCGTTCTCATGGAAGTAGGTGACTCACTGTGTACCAACGCTGAAGGTGCCCAGTCTTCCTGTTCCTTCCTCCGCCTTTAGAACAGGGACTGAGACACCTTACAGGATCACCATTCAAATGGTCTCTCCAAAGTCTGAGACTCACAGAGTCAACAGTGACATAAAATAAACCTGCAGCACGTTCTGGCCGTCTCTGCTACTAGGATGCTAGTCCGAAAAAGAGAAGCAAAACTTGGCTTTAGAAACAAACAGAAAAGAGAACTTCAAGTTATGTGGTCATGGACAGAGGTGAATGGGACAAGGGGCGATGTAGAGAAAATAGACTCATGTCCTACAGGATAGCTTCTATGGACTTTACATTTTAAAAATATTTTCAAGGGAACTGCTAGACCCACATTCCAGCCTCTGCTACTTAAATTCTCCTCTAATTCACATGTCAGACACCAAGTGGTGGGGACAGATCAGTAGTGCAAGGACAGGAGCTCACAATTAAAGTATGAACAGGTAAAATACGGCACCATCTTTCTATTTTAAAAAAATAGAAATCAAAAAATAGAAATTTGGCAATCAATCCTGGTTCAACAGGAACTGTAACAGTAAAAGATAACAATGAGAAAATAACCATTTTTCCTTTTGCCCCTTTGAATAACTTTTTTTTAATTCAAGGAATAAAGAAAGTTTCTGATGTCCTTGTGCTCTGATCCAATTAAACATTTTTGCTTGCTCACTGTCAAAACGAGGAAGCTGCTCAGCCTCAAATTCTCTAAAGGAAGACTCAGAAGAAAGAGGAATTGCAGCCACTCCCTTCCCAGGTCACACCTAGAGCAGGTCTCTGCTAATGGGGAAGTAGGTTTTATTTCAAACATAAACATGCATTTTACAATGCGTTCAAGGAATCAGCTCAGAAAAGACAGAAGTCTACTTCCACATGAAAGGATCAACAGCCTTCAAGATGCCTTTTCGGGTGAAGCAGGGCTCTTGCTGCCATGCCTGGTGACAGGAGCTGCTTCCTCAGAGCTGACCTGTTAGAAGGCAATTCTCACAAGTTACCTTCTGACCTCCATGCATATATGTGCCCCACTCCCGTAAGTTAAACAAACACATAAAGGTAATTTAGAAGATCAAGTAGTGGGCTAGAGAGGTGACTTGGTGGTTAAAAGCACTTGCTGTTCCACTGGAGGACCTAAGGTCAGTTCCCAGCACCCATAAGGCAGCATCCAACAGTGAATCTGTGACCTCCTCCTGGTCTCCATTCATACTGCATGTATGTGGTGCACAGCTATACACGCAGGCAAAACTTAAGGAAAGCAAGCTGGTTATTGCTGGCATAAAACAAAATTTCTCTTGAAGCTCTGCCTAAGCTTCCTGAGGTGGTGATCGAGATCTTAAAATCTTGATGTAAAGTTCAGTTGTGGTGTGTGTGTGTGTGTGTGTGTGTGTGTGTGTGTGTGTGTGTGTGTGTTTGTGTGTGCGTGTTTGTATGTGTGTATGTGTGTGCTTGTGTATATGTGTGTGCACGTGTGTTTGTGGTATATGAACAGGTGCACACATGTTGAGGTCGGACGAGGGCATTGATGGTTCTATCATTTTCTTCTCTACTCCCTGAAGTCTCTCACTGAACCTGGCCACCAGCAAAGCTATGGTATATGTCTATCATCATTTCTGAAGATGCTGAGATAACAGTTGCCTAGATTTTAGTGAGTGTATGCAGGGGATCTGAACTTACATTGTGGTACTTTGAAGCAAGCACTCGAACCCATTGAACCATCTCTCCAAACCAGGATTCGGGTTTCTTTACTCCTAGTCACTAGTCAGTCTAACATTTATGCTGACGTGTTTCCTGATGGCCCAGGGCCTATGGCGCAGTGGAAGGCAGTAACACCAAAGAGAAGAATCCCAGTGGAATTTTACAGAGAGAAGTCTGTGAGTACCAACAGCACAGATCTGAGATTCCGTTTATATAGACAGTGTCCTTTTCTGTCTCCAATGGTCACATGGTGCTTGAGCAAAGTCCCCATCAGGAACCCACTTCATCCTCTTAGTGGATGCATCTTACTGATTTCCAAACAACTCTCTCTCCCTCCAGCCTCTCTCAACTTGGACTTTTGTGTTTCTCCTGTCCTGTGTGCCAACTTCACTGGCCTTCAGTGTCAATTCCAACAGATATGACTCTATTCTGGTGTGAGCAGTACTTTAGCCAGGGAGTTTATTCCTGTTTGTTCCGTGTATCCTTCCTGTGAGAAGTTTTGCCCCTATCTGTGCATTGGAATCTCCCAAGCTCCAGCTCTTCGGAACAGATGAGTTCAGAGGAAACCTCCTTAACACAGTACAGCAGCTTCAGTGAGCTGTTAGTTATTGCAGACTGTGGGAATATTAAGAGAGCATATTAATAAGGCAAGCAAAATCAGAGGGTCCCTTCAAACATTTTTAAATAACTGGCCCTTAAAAACAAAACAAAACAAACAAACAAAGTCAGAAGTCTTATGGAGCATCTAAGGAGGGGATAGTAAAAAGATACAAAGCCAAGCAAGATGGAAACAATACGTTCCCTCTCAGATTGGGTCTGCAGAATGTGAGAGAGTGAGAAGAGATGTGTCATAAGGCAGGATAACTCCAAAGGAAATAGGCTGTTTCATAACCTTAGTCATATTCTCAAAATCACAATTCAAGGAGAACATTTCTTCCCACCATATGGATCCTTCCCTTCTGTTGACTTGAGTCTTCCTTGACAACCAAGCTGACAAGAACCCTGGCACAGGCAGTTGATGCAGGCAGCATGATGCAGCCCATCCGACGTGTTGAACACGCCCCATGGCAACCACCAGTCTGATTCAAGGCAGGATAAGGAGAGTTCAGTGCACAATGTGGTGTTTAGGGAGGTGATCTGGAAGCATTAAGCACGCGGCATTGGCAGAAGCTGTTTCATGAAAGTGTCAGTAGTATCTCAAGTACATGAAAAACCAGATTTACAGTCCCCGGATTCAAGATTATTATTATTATTTTTATTCCTAAAGTATTTACTATTGTACAGTAGAAGATATTATCCCTGTTTTTTCAGCAGTAGAAACTGAAATGTTAAAAGGTTAAGCAACATTCACAGAGTTACATGGTGAGTCACTTTCTGAATCAGGAAATAAATTGGTGCCTCTGATTTCCTTCTCCCTGATTTGACCAGCTGAGAAGTCATTTAACACTCTTTACTAAAGTGTTTTTTTCCCTTTATTTCCTCGCACTAGGCACTGAACAGATTTTTTTTTTGAGACTTAAAAATCATCAAATGTGGTATAGGTTCAGGAGCAGTAGAATTCAGTCAGTAACTTTAATTCAGGCAACTAGTTGTGTGAATTGGTTGACTAGAGAAGTCTTACTTGTATGGCCTATCCCTTGACTATACTTGCACATAATATCTATTTGCCTTCAGAAATATAGGAACTCTGTTCTCCACTGCATATTTCAGAAGTTGTATGAATACATTATGTAACATGCTTTGAGTTGAATGTTGACTTATTGAATATAATTTTTAAATGATATTGTTTTCCTTTCTTATAGAATGTTATGAAAGTTTCTAAGACCTTTGACTAATTCTTTAAAACATGGAAATTTTATTTTTAAAAACAACAGCAAGCAGAAAACATCATGCAACAAATTTAATCAGATCCAAAGACTGTACAACTCAATGAACTATTCAAGGAGGATTCCCATTCAAAGAAAGCTGTGGAGCTTCACAGTGAATATTATATTTTTTGCCCAAAGGATAATAAACCAATTTCATTGACAAAAATATTCCAGAAGATTATTTTAGGGGCTGGAGAGATAGTTCAATAGGTAAGGCATTTGCTACACAGTATGAGGACAAGAGTTCAAATCCCAGTACCCACACAAAGGCTGAGTGGATAGAGCAGTCTTTTTGTAACTCCAGTGCTCTGGAGATATAGGAGGCTTCTGGGGCAAGTTACCTAGCTAGACTGGTCTAATCAACAAGCCTGGATTCTAGTGACAGACTCCCTTTCTAACATGTTAGAAAAGAGTATTATAGTCTTAAGTACTGAATTATGCCAGCCTTTGTGATATCCAGTCTTTGTGAGATTAAGTCACTTCATCACTCTTAGGGTGGAAGTAAGCCACCTTGTTAGCCAACTATCTTCCCAAAAGTTTATGGTGTATGACTCTTTAATCCTTCTGGAGTCCGTTCCATGTTTTCTGTCTCCATTATCTTTAGCTACATCCCCTTTAAAGCCTTGTCAGAAACCCCAACCTCGACTCCTTTGTATAACTGGAATTTTCTTTGCATGGGGTTTGTCTCTTAAAGGGAATTTCTTAACTAATGGGAAAGAATGATAGATACAAGGTATAAAAGAAAGAACAGAAACCTAGTGGATTTCAGATTTAATTACTGTTAACTAGAGGACTCCATATTCCAAATGCTGGTTTGAAATACCAGTACTGTGGGCCCCCAGACTTCTAATACTTTCATCTCTATCCTGTTCTATATGGAGGCACTGTCAAGTAAAACAC
This sequence comes from Rattus norvegicus, assembly GCF_021556685.1. Lineage (NCBI taxonomy): Eukaryota > Metazoa > Chordata > Mammalia > Rodentia > Muridae > Rattus > Rattus norvegicus. The sequence goes on along the minus strand of NC_141542.1, from coordinate 86,127,572 downwards.
ACCCCAGAAGCTTTATTTTAGGCCTGGTACTTTGTTCTCCTTACTAGTGAAGAGTCTCAAAATCTTTCAGCCTGCCTCAGTTGTACCAGGGGGATCAGGATGACGTGATATGTTTGCATTAGTTGAGAACAACATTAAATTGTATTTAGGGAAGACAGTTCCCAGAAACAGAACATGCCTGAACACTGAGTTTCCCACTATCTCAGCATCAAGCTGGGGTGCTAGCTTCTGGATTTGTATATTGAGTTGAGTGGCCTCTGCAAGTAGGTATTAATGTCTTTACCTTGTACATGAAGGAACAGAAAAGTCCCAACAGGCAAAATGTCATTCTAGACTACATGAACGAACGCATACTGGTAGATCTTGACTTTTCGTCCCTTTTGCCTTTAAAAGATGAGCCCTGTCTGTGTTTGGGAGCTGTACTCACATTCCTAAAAGATGTTATCTAGGTGACATATTGAATGCCAGGTGGTTTAAAGCAGTTCCTATGGAACTTCCCAAGAACAAGCCACACTCCCCTGAACATTAACTCAGGCTCTATCTCTAGTGACACCCTATCCGCTGTAAAATAAACAAACCAATTAGTTAATTAACTGAACAACAGCTCTTTTAAAGAGGCATTAGAGATGATAGTGAGAGGTATACAGGAAGCATAATGTGTGTGTTGAAACAGCCCCGTCTTAACCATGTAAACCAGTGTGTTAATATCGTCTTGTTATCTGTCCATATGCTACTTTCCATGGAGGAGGAAAATGTCGTGTCCCATCAATCCCCACCATTAGTACAGACTGGCAGCAAATTCGGAACCACGAGAAATACAAGGCTCCTGTGAACTCTATTCCACCAGTAATGAAGACCTAGACTTATCTGAGGTGTGCTTTGAAGAAAAGGTCACCCGCCCCACCTGGGGATCCATCCCAAATGCAGCCATCAAACCCAGTCTATTGCTGATGCCAAGAAATGCTGACAGGAGCCAGATATGGGTGTCCCCTGAGAGGCTCTGCCAGAGCCCTACTGATACAGATAAGGATGCTTGCAGCTAACCATTGGAGTGAACAAGGGGACCCCAATGGAGGAGTTAGAGAAAAGACTGAAGGAGCTGAAGGGGTTTGTAACTCCATAGGAAAAAAGGCATCAACCAACCAGACCCCCCCACCCCCAGAGCTCCCAGGGACTAAACCACCGATCAAAGAGTACACATGGAGGGATCCATGACTACAGTGACATATGTAGCAGAGGATGGCATTGTCCAGCATCAATAGGAGGAAAAGCTGTTGGTCCTGTGAAGGTTCATTTCCCCAATGTAGGGGAAAGTCAGGGCGTTGAGGTGGGAGTAGAAGGGTGGGAGTGGGATTATCCTCATAGAAGCAGGGTCAGGGGGGAATGGGTTATAGGAGGGGGGGAAAGGGGATACCATTTAAAATGTAAAGACATAAAATGTCCAAGAAAAAGAAAATGAGACTGTAAAAAAAAGAAAACTATATTTATCTTATCTATTTTAAAGTTTTGCTTTGCTTTGAAGGAATATTTGTGAATATTATCTATTAAATAGTATCACTTTTAAAAAAAGACACCTTATTTAGTATAGTTGATTCATTGGCCTTGCACATATAGCCAATAGCACTGTCACTCAAGGGTGAAAAGTGCCTACCTAATAGATGTATTTTCTCCTTGAGGCACATCTTAGACATCTTGCATGTAGGACCCTTAGACAGAACGTCAAAATGATGCCCAGGGTTGTTTTTAAGCAGTAAATCACAAGTTTTATTAAAAGCGGGCAGGACATTTGTTGATAGTGTGAGATCTGATACAAGGAGGTGGGGCGTGGCTTTACCTTGTCCTGCTGGCACTTCAAACCTGTTGCCATTTGTGCTTGCCAGTGAATGAATGCAAAATGTTCCGAGTACTTAGTCTGAAGTTATTAATAAACGTTAGTGAGCAAATTGAGTTCACAAAATACAGAAAAATATGGCAAAGAGAGTCGGTGGGGCTGGAGTAAGAGTGCTAGCTGAACAAACATGAGGACCTGAGTTCAAATCTCCAGCACCAATATGAAAAGTTGGACATCACTGTACATGCCTGCATTGCAGGGAGCGGACAGTCAGATTCCGAGAGCTTCCTAGCCAGCCGGTCTAACCAAAGTAGCGAGCTTCTGGCTCAGTAACAGGTCCTGTCTCAAGGCAATAAACTGAGCAGGAATAAAGGAAGGCTACTAGGATCCTCTGCCTCTGCTCACGAGAGCATGAACTTGCACACTCACATACAAGCTACAGGGCAGGACAGGGCGAGGCCGGAGGGAAGGAGGGAAGGAGAGAAGAGGGGAGGGAGAGAAGGAAGGAAGGAAGGAGGGAAGACCAATACAGAGTGTACAAAGGAAAAAATAACATGAAAAGAATTTTAATTCCGTGACCACTTATATCCCCATGGGATACAGTGAGAAGTCAGCAGACCCAGTTCTTACACCGGGAAGCTCAGTGGTCAGTTATTAGCATAATCACCCGCTTAGATTCAAGCCCTGCCATTTCAAAGCCACTGAGGTCCTTTCGATGATAGTTCTGTGGCTAAGTCGTCAACTGAAGTATAAGAAATTGAAAATTACTGTGTCACAAAATTAAATCAGTCCAAGGGATAACAACTTAAAATAAATGTTAGTAACAACATATGATAGTAGGTCCAAAATTGGAAAGGAGCAGGAATTGGAAGATGCTCTGGCATGCATGCCAGCTTTTCATTTCAGCGTAACTGTTGCTATAATATCCTCCCACTAACTTTTTCATACGAAGTGCTATAATCCCACGCAGCCCACATGATGCTCTGTACTATTAAGTGAAGTGACAGAAAAATAAGTGAGAGAACAGCAGGGTTATAGCTCCCAATGACTTGGAATCCATAGCCAGAAAACAACGTGATACAAATCACCGAATATGGAAGTTTGAAGTCCAGTAAGTAAGAGCTGATGCATGGTGAACGAAGTGCAGGGTGCAGTTTTAGTATCAGTGGACCAGTGGGCTTGCATCTTGTCTAAAGTCCACGCAAAATAATTGCCGTAGCGCGTCATGTATTGGGGTATTTTATAGTCTCCGTGGTATAGCCTGATTGGTTTCCCTGAAAGAGTTTAAGTTTCAGAAGATACAAATAGAAATGCATATTGACAAGTATGTGAAATACAATGTTATTAATGCTATTGTACAGGCAGAGGCTGATTTTTCATGCAGGCGAAAAAGAGAATGCTTAAAATAGTTCAGATTAACAGCAGGATCGTGGACCCCTCTGAATTGCAGAAGACCTCACAGCGATCTGGCTATGCCCAAGCCTGTGAAGTCTGAAGTTCAAGAAATTCAATTCCATGTATAGCGAAGCCATCTCTCTCACAATTTTCTAACCAACGAACATTGCGTGGGAAATTGGTTCCATATGGTTTCAAGTCATTTATGCAACTTGAATAATTAAAATATTCGTTGGTAAGAGCCGCCTGGTGTCTTTAGAGTCAGGAAATTATCGTATGCCAAAAGTAGAGAAACTCAAAAAACCCAAAGGTCAAGTTAAGTTTGAAATTTCACATTCCAAAATGTAATTATCCTAACAAAAATTGCTTGATAGTCTCCTCTTATCACACAGCAGAGAAATGAAAAAGTCCTTTCTTTGTGTGCAGCGTTAGTTACTCGTTTTCATACTTGAAAAGGGTCTGCTTATGTATCTTTCCTTTGCTAAATCTACAGCTGAGCGTTACTGGAAAAGTTCCTAGAGCAGTAATGACATTTTCAATAAAATTCTGTCAGCTGTTTTTAGAATAATAAATACACTTTGTTTCAATATAGCTAAATATTTCTACTGGGAGTTGCAATTATAATTCCCATTTCATAGATTTATGAATCGAGGACTTCATATATTAAGTGGCCCGACAAAGCGTATTCTAACTAGATTGACTTTAATGCTTTAGACATGGTTATTGTTGGCAGGCTGTAAGGAGATAGGAAATAACTTTAGTCCCAGTGAAAAGTTGTACGGTTAATATATGAACTTCTGCAAAAAGGGATTTGAGTAAAATATGAAAGTGAGGACAGTTGAAAATCTGACAGTGTTTCTTGCACATTGATAAATATGAGTTGGAGACCTGTGTTCAAATTCTGATTCTCTTATGCATAGTTAGTTCTGTGACTTTAAGCAAGTTGCTTGATCTGAATTTCCATTCTTTTTCTCTAAAGGGTTTTATATTGAAAAGTAGGGGCTGGGAGATAGCTTGATTACCTTGCAACCATATCAAACTGAAATTCATCTCCATAACCCTTGAATTCACCTGGCTGCTGGTGTACACTTATTATCCTAGTACTGGTGAGGAAGAAATTGGCAGGTCCCTGGGTCTAACCTAGTCTATCCAAAGGGTTCCAGGCCAATGTGTGCCCTTGTTGCAAAAAGAAAAGATGACCTGATTCTACTTGAGGAATGAAATTCAAGGTTGTCTTCTGGCTTCTACATGCTAACGTTCAGAAGCACCCATAGAAATTTAAAAGTATTATATAAATTAATAATAATAATTAATAATAAAATCAGAAATAATATAGAAATAATAACATATCCCCATCTCTAATGAAACTGGAAATAAATGAACCAATCTTATTTATTTTATCTGTTTGATATTAGAGACAATGTTTTCCTCATCCTCATCATAACATACAATTTTACAGAGCATTAAACCACTATAAGAGATTATTTTTAAAAATACAAAAATTTCCCCATTTTTGCATTATATTTGAAAAAAGAAACAAAGTAACAATAACCCTTGTTTTGCCATATTCATTCTAGATTCAAAAGCTATTTTAATGTCATAGAAATCTAAGTAAGTGGACAAGACGGGGAATATCCTTTCAAATATGGGGCTCCTTCAAGGAAAAGAGAATGTGGGTGGGGGAGGGGAGAAAGGAAAAAAACCCATTGGCTTGGAAGCAAGCTGATACCTGCTGGAACAATCCATTGTAACCACTCTTTGCTGTGAATATTGTACTCTTGCTATAATTAAAACTGGATTTAAAAGAAGTAGGGCAGAGCATCCCAGACTGCTGTTGCCCTTCGCCTTCCAGAGCAAGAGCCTGGTGTTAAATTTAGCCGATGGTCCTCAGCTAAGGCAAAGCTGTCTAGCCAAGCTTTGACAATAGACAGTTTCTTTCTTGGAGATGTTTCAAGTAAAACAGAAGAGGGAAGTTGCATGGTTTGTAACACAGAAATACCCTAAGTAGCTAAAAATCTCAACGTAGTCTTTCTTCCCAATGTGATGCTTGCAGCTTTAAGCATGGGCAATTTCAAACATACCAGATTCTTTAATGTGCTCGTATGACCTTTCAGTATGATAGTTTGCCAACTCAATGACTACACAACACTGTACAGGGGCCTTGCTACATGATATGTCCTTGCCATGAAACCTCCCTCCTCCCAGCCGAAGAAGTGCTAAGCTTTCCCCCAGGTGAGAAGGCTGTTTCTCTGCTCTTTGCCCTTACCCTTTCTTCCAAAATACTGAGTTCCATTGTGTTTACCCAGAAAGCAGGCTTTGTGGCAATTAAGAGATTCCTAAGTGGCAGAGGCTAGCGTACCAGTAGAGCTGGATTCCAGCTTTCCACGGTAACACCCAACTTCCCTTCCTTTAACCACCTCCTTCGAGTCACCCAGACAATGCTAATCCTACCTCTGTGGTTACTCTGCGAGCCATCCAGTTTGGTTATCAGAAAGGATCTGTCTTAAGCAAATATTTGCCAGAGTCTGTTTTACTCTTTTGGGGAGAGAGCAAAGGAAGGACTGGATTCGCTTAATCCCTTTTGATCACACTGTGTGGATGCTGAGAGGGTAGTCAGGGCTACCAGTACTGGAGCCCAGCCTTCAAGGAGCCTGGCCCTTCATTGCCTAGATGATCTATGATCACAGACCTCAAGGGACTTGATGGATGACTCATCACCAGGGTGACTATCACCTCTCCTTGCCACCCAGGACACATCCCTTTCTCTGCGTGGCAGGACTCCAGGAACATTCCAGGAGAGTTACAGCATTTTCTTTTCTACAATAATAGGCCTTACCTATTTCTTGGTTCCATGAACTCTTTAAATGTCAAAGTGATTCACACAGAAGGAAGGGACTGATCCTACACTCCTCATTGAAGAGCTCAAAGATTCTGGATAATGAACCAGTTCGTGTTTCTCTTCAGCACACTTGGCCTGTATGTAGCCAGCCAGTCTCTCAGAGGAAAAGGAATAGACAGGAATGGAAGACTTTTCTAGACCCCTTACATTTCTATCCACTTTAGGTCCTCTGAATGATTATGAAGACTGAAGAAAACCTCTCTCCAAATTTAACTATAGGTCCAACAGATATCTCGGCATGCATGGTTTATGGGTTTAGCCCTTCACTGGCCTCACATCAAAATCTGAACTAAGCTATCCTTCAACAAGAGAGACTAGGTCAGAGTGAACATATCTGTACATTCACGAAAAAGAAGCTCAAGACCTTGCCTCCAGAGGGAAAAAACGTACTGCACATTTTAAAATTCACGGATTTATCGAGTTTCTTTTCTGCTGTATAGTGGAGCAGAACCCCGCTCCCTCCTTTCCTGCCTATGTCCCACCAACACATGCCTAGTCAGAGATGAAATCCTGTTCGCCCATCTTTAAAACCCTCTTTTAACAGGACTCACCCTTATCTACTGCCCCAGTTTTCTCCTCTCCAGAGACCTTGGAGATTCAGAATATTCTAGAAACCTTCACTCCTTTTTTTCTCCACTTAAGCTCCAACTTACTCTAACCAGACTTTTGTTCCTTCAGCTCCAAGTAAATGACTAATCCTGCCAGAGTCATGAAGAGTCTCCAGGGCTTAATGCAGATACCAGTTCTTAATCTGTTAGCAGCATTAACAGATTTAGTCAATCTGTGAGTAGCGTTTAAAACAACTGCATCTAAAAGTTGTCTGGACTGCAACCGTGGCCATTATTCTAGGAGCCCCCACATTAATCTCCCCTTATCATGTGATGATCCCCAAGTCTACTTCTGCTTCTTCAATCCAGGCTGGATACTTATTTGAAGCAGGAAGAGACGAGCCAATTAATTTTCACACACAATCTTAGGTGTTCTAACAAAAAACTTATTAAGTATGAGGGGGAAACAGCATATGGCTTGACTTTGCTCACTTAACTGCCTTTGGTAACATTTCCTTGTTAACAATGTTACTGATATGATTTTAAAATATGGTTTTTTTCTTTTCAAGTATTTTTAAATTGAAGATTATCAAACACTGAAGTTTTATCCTAGGCTTTAGAAGAGAGGAGAGTGGTACCAGCTCTACCACGTAGATTCCAAGACAAATTTGATCAATGAAAAGAATTATTTTTGTGCCTGCGCATGGGCGCGCACGTGTTTATGTGTGTGTGTGTGTGTGTGTGTGTGTGTGTGTGTGTGTGTGTGTGTGTGTTGTGTAAATGTTTGAATGTATGTCTCTTGAATGAGGGTGCCCTCAGAGACCAGAAGCAGATGATGAATCCTCTGGGGTCCTGAGCCTCTTGATGTAGGTACAGGAAACTGAACATGTGGGCCTTTCAGAAGAGCGGAAAGCTCTCTTAACCACTTACCCATCTCTCCAGTCCCTGAAAAGAACACTTGACATTAGCCACTGCCAATCATTAATCTGCATCTCCATTCTCAAATAACTACAGTGAGTAAACCCTTTTCTTCACATTTGCCTTCTGTTTAGCCCCTGCCTCTTAGGCCTGTTCGTTCTGCTTTGGGCTCAGCTCTGAGCTCCTATTATTGACCTATATTTTCATGACCAGGAAGCATTATGCCCAACAGGTTCTTAGCCTGTCTGATCCTGTCCCATGCTTGGTAACCAAGTCCTACCTTACTGATTGTGGTCTGTTTAACTCCATGCTTCCTGGTTCTTGACCTTGGATATAAAAGGATTATGAAATATTCTTAACAATCTTTATCTAGGAAGCTAGTTTCCTGTAATCAGAGGACCCTGACAGTAAGATTTTAATTTCTGCATGAATGCAAAATGAACCTGTCAGCTAGATTTGCACTATGAATGTTCTTCCTATGGGTATGCAAATGGTTAAGCCTGTATGAGCTTATTAAATAGTTACTCTTGACAACTGTTCCCTCCCTTTGCCATGTGACATTTACAACCGACCCATAGTGCCTGAGACTGGCATTGCTAATCCCTGCTTTGAAGAGAATTGTCTTCTGGCTTAAACTGCCTTTACTTCTCAGTCAAGAATGAGAGCATTGGAAGCCTGTGAGGATGGATAAGTGGGGGTCGTTAGTGTTATTCTGTAAGGAACAATTTAGAGCAACAGGGTAGTGTGGTACAAAAGCTACTTTAAAAAAACTGTAACATTCTTTGCTACCTCAATAAACAATAGAATTAAAGAGGGGAGGAGAGAGGCAGGAACACAGAGAAAGGAGGAGAGGTGAAGGAAAGGGGAGGAAAAGGAGGGAAGTGAGGGAAGAGAAGGGAAAGGAAAGAGAAAGGGAAGAGGAGGGAAGGGGAGGAGACAGAGGGGAGGAGTGGAGGCAGGATTCACTTCACATAAGAAGCACTGATCAAATCTTCCACATAGTGTGGGAATTTATTTGGAAAATTTAGTGTTCTTCCTGCAGAGACAGCTCAATTTTAAGATGTTTTAGTCTAAATAACATCATTAACATTAACTTGAATGTGTTACATGAAACACAAAAAGGCTTCAAGTAAGAGAAATTAATTAGGATTCCCAAGGACTTTTAATATGATAAATACATTACAACAGGCCTGGAGTTCAAGTCTACTTCATGACAGTGTTTTTAAAAGGGCGTGCTTTATTGTGACCATTTAAAAATAATGGAGCAGTTATTCTTTTCTTACTGACTCTGACTGCCAGTAAACACAGCACCTTCTCTTCGCGCTTCATGTGCTTATTTCCATATAGGTAAAACAGAGTCCTATAGCATATCTTCTAAGACCTTAGAGTGCTTTAGGAACATTACATTTATGCTAACTTACAAAGATAAATGGCAGCAAGGACAGAAGAGTTTCTGACTTAAAGGAAAAAAAAAAAACCCAACATTTTTACCAGTGTCTTCAAGAAGGATCCGCACCTAACAAAAGCTGTCATTGTACACAGCTCTCCTGGATGCCTGTAGATCAGAATCCTTAGAAGAGAGGCCAACATTTGACTCAGCAGAAAGATTGATCCCCGCTGCTGTATCCTCCCACTTGGAATAATGTTCCAGACAGTTGGTGCTACCACTCCCTCTGCAGAATAAATACATGAATTCGGCTTTAATTGTGCGTCAATCATTCCTTAACGTGAAATTCCCAGAAGTGCATGAGAGTCATTTTACAAGAGCCAAAGATTAGTCTTTATGGTTTAATTCTTGGAAAACACCCTGTGTCTGACATTCTATATGTATAGTCCAGGGTGGTCCATAGCATGGACAAGGTTGCAAAAGAGAATGTAGTTGGAGTATGTACTCCAAATAGTCTACATGCCTATTGTTTTAGCCTTTAAACATTTGTTTGAGAGGGCTGGCTTAAGCTCTGAGATAAAGAGGAAATACTGACATGGGAAGGCTTAAGAAAGGCCTCCATGTTTAATGATACCTATCACTGTCCTGTTAGGGTGGGGCCTAGAGAGAAATTGTAAAATAACATACCAAAATATTTTGTTACTGTATGTATATGTATGTATATATGTGTTTATGTCTATATATATGTACACATATGTAAGTTTAAGTGTACATGCCCATATGTTTATGTGTACATGTATATGATGTACATGCATGTACTTATATGTACATACATGTTCATATGTGTATATGTACATATGTGTATGTACATGTACATGTATGTGTATACATGTATGTATATTTGTGTATAGATTTATGTATGTGTCTGTACATGTGAATGCATGTACATGTATATATGTGTACATATGTATTCATGCGTGTGTTTAACTGTGGTGGTGTAGGTAACAGTTAAATCATAAGCTGCAGCCTGTATTGCTAAATTCTTTGACTGGTATTCAGCAAGTTGCCTCTCTGTGAATTCTTCCTCTGTCTTGAAATGAATCTTCATAGTTCACGTGCAATTAAAAGAACCTACGTAGGGTTTAGGTAATATTAACCACTTGATTCCTCATGTATGTGGTGGCCTTGTTCTAAACAGACTGACATATAATACATGGATTTTTTATGTCTCTCCTGTTGTTCACAGTATTTTTGGGTCCCCCACTTGGGGGGATATATATTCCTAGTACAGAGCTTCAGTAATCATGTGCTTGGATTAATCTGTCATCACAGCGCTGACACTCTGCAGCAAAAGTTTAAAAACTCCCTTTTCCTGGCTCTGAGACAACTTTAGTCTAAGGAAAGGAAGACAGGTAAGGTGAGGCCCCTGGGTTATATATTTCTGAGAAAAGACAGAGGTTTATCAGATAAGCACAAATCAGAAAAAGTTGAAATTATTTTGAGAGAAATATATTTTGGGAAGTTTTTGTAAGAACAACACAGAGGTCTGTCATCAGCAAGGTGTAAGCCATTCATAATTACGATTTTCTGAGCGATGACTCATGCCTCTTGGATAGATGAACACAAAAGCAATTAGTAGGGTGTGAATTATTTGGTTTCTAAGTGGCCTGACAGTTACGACAACTAAATTTAGATTTTTATCTACTCAGTGCTGATTCAATTAACATTTTTTTCTTAGAATCGGCGAGAAACTTTAAAAAAATTGAAAATACTTGTTATACATTCTATTCAAAGACAGGGAACTTAACAGAAAGATGTGTTACCGGAGCGGAGAGAGGGCTTATTCTGGTGCCCAGAACCAGTGGGAAAAGCTGAGTTTGGTGGTATAGGGAATAGGGGTCAAATGAGTGGTAGAGCGCTTGCCTAGTAAGCGCAAGGCCCTGGGTTCGGTTCTCAGCTCTGGAAAAAAAAAAGAAAAAAAGAAAAAAAAAAAGAAAGAAGATCTTTGAAACAGACTGACCAGTCACTCTAGCCAAATAGATGAGCTCCAAGTTCAGTGAGAGAGAAAAACAGGGCAGATAGAAACAGAGGAAGACACCTGATAATTGACCTCTGGTCTCTACTTGTCTGTATGTGCACAAGGGTATTCACACTTGCACACACATGAATGCATACAACACATACATACATACATACACAAGGGCACGCATGTGCATGTGTCCTTGTGCATGTATACACACACACACACACACACACACACACACACACACACACACACACCAGGGCTGTGTGCAGAGGATGGATATGAGGTTTTGATAAGAAGCCACCAGACAGGTTGTTTGGTCTGAGAATATCCAGTGTAACACTGTAGTTCCCATCTTATCAACTTATCGCAGAGGAGAGCGCCTATTCCGTTGGCACCATGTCCATGAGAAGCAGAATACTGGTGAGTTAGTTGCTCTGACATCTGCTGAGATCACTCTACATACTCAAGGTTGTCTCATTTTCTCACTTGAGCAAAATTTATAACCTGAGTGTGCATACCGACTTGAGCATAGACAACTGAGGACCATGAAGAGATTAAGAAATTAATCACACCCCCATGTGATTTATCTGAGCACTTACCTATGACAGCATGGGTGACAGACAGAGGCTGCTTAAAAGCAATGTCTTGGGAATGAGAATGAGCAGAATCTCAATACAAACCCCTCGTATTTGCATTTGGATGACCTTGTGCTATTCGGCTGTCCCTCTGTGCCTTCTTACTTCACAAGGCTCTTGTGTGGATTAATCAAACACATTGCTCAACAGATCTTAAACTTACTGCAGTTTCCCATGTCTTTCTTTTTCTTTTTCTTTTTCTTTTTCTTTTTTTTTCTTTTGTTGCTACTGAGTCACGTGTACCCAGAGAACTTTGTGATGTGTCATCAGTGCCTAATAAATGTCTGGTGAATACTTACATATAATGTTCGTCACGGTCCCCATTAGATAGCAATTATGACGGAGACAATCGCCACATTTAGGAACTCAGAGTATCTTTCGTGATTTCCCAGTGCCTTTAGAATAAATCTCAGATTCTCCTAAGGCCCTTCAGAATCCAAGCAGTTTCTATGATAATATTTTTATCTTGTGTTAATCTTCTAGTTTGGCTCTCTGTGTGTGTGTGAGTGTGTGTGTCTGTCTGTCTGTCTGTCTGTGTCTCACTCTCTGTGTCTCACTTTCTCTCTCCGTTTCCTCTAATTGCCTTGGGTGCTTTTTCACCATCTCAAGTAAGCCGAACCCTCTCCCACATTGAGGCCTTTGAGCTGTTGTGTTTCCCCTTTCTACATCCAGTGCCATTCACACTTCACACTAGTCATTAGGTTAAAGGCCACAAACCCCAGATGAGTGTACACTAGCCTACTTCACGGCATGCTAGAACAGAAGGTCATGCTTGCTTTCTTGTACACTCAGCTAGTTCACATTGACTGGGACATGTGCTTGATGACTTTTTCTGAAACTTCTCAGACCTAAATTCCTTATCTTTTCCTGTATTTATATAATTAGAATTCTCATTAAAAGTATATGCCATATGATACCACACTTATTCTTGTTTTGCTGATTAAACCATAATTGCTGAAGTTATTGGAAACAGGAAGTGTAACAGAACCATAAAGATGAGTAAGTGGGGCTCATTTTCATCTCGTTGTCATTAAGACGGAGATATCCCTTCCTGCAGCCAGAGATACTAGTAATACACTGGTGAAAGTTATTTAAATAATTTGGGGCCACTCTACTCGTGATCAAGTACCTACTGGAGACACAGATTTGGAACGCACTTAAGACACTTCATAACACATTTTAGTAAAAATACAACTTATGATGTGATTGGTTGCTGCCTTATAGATGTCCTAGAGATTGAGTATGGATGTGAGGAGTGATGTGGTTGCTGGCAGGGGAGTGATGTGGGTAAGGTTCTAAATTACCAAGAATGCACACAGGATCAAGGTGATGGGAAGTGATTCTAGATCCAGGGGAAGGTTGAAGAAAGGGATGCTTGATTAGGCTTTGTTGATAAAGGAATGCTGTGTCCTGAATTCATGCACCTGAGAAACAGCAGGGAGGAGAGCTGACTGGCTGGTTGGTTAACAGAGACCTAGGCCCAAAGATTTTCTGTACCAAATCAAGTCAAATTCCAGAGCTCTCCTTTTTAGTTTAAGCAAGGCTTATTTCATTTATGTATGTGTTTACCTATAGAGACCAGAAGGGAACATTGGATCCTCTAGAGCTTGAGTTAAAGATTTTGTGACCCACCTGATGTGGGTGCTGTTAAGCAAACTCTGGCCTTCAGCAAGAACAGCAAGTGCTCTTAAGAGCTGAGTCACCCCTCTAGGTCCAACAGATTTTTCTTGATGGCCTATCGGTGAACCTGTCTAAAAGGGAAGGTATGTTAGAGTACTAGAGAGATTCGTTATGGAAGATCTTCTCATTCATCTTTTTATCTTGAGGAAATTCAGAAGTGCAGGCTGGATTTTGCATCAAAGCTGTGCAAAACTGAAGAAAACTATGTCGATGGGCCTCCTCAAGGAGACCTGTGGAGGATGCTTTTATAGTGTTGTAAGGAAGATGTGATTTGGAAACATGGTCCAACACATGATGGTGGTAACAGGAGCAGATGGGACATTTGAGAAGATGAGAACTAGGAAAATCCTGCTTCCCCATTACTTCAGCTTCCTTCCTCACCATACAATCTTCCTGGCAGCAGGGCTAACACACTGATTAAGAAAATTTGACTAGCAGAGATCCTAACATTGGTGGAAAATGATGCCATCCTTAGAACTGCAGTCTGTTGGCAGACTGCTCCAGGGTGAAATAGATAAAGAAATATATCCAGAATTTGATGAAAACCACCTTGAGTCATCCCAGTATAGCATTAGAATAGATGTATCAACTAATTCTCTGATGAGGGACAAGATATCTAGAGAACCTTGAGTCAAAAAGAACTCAGATCACATTGGGAGGGATCCGGCTATGTGGTCATAATTTATAATACAGCCCCTCATCTTTAATCTCCCCAATGGGATCTGCAATCACAAGACGACAATTCATTAGGAATTTATAAATAATTAGGTTTTAAGGAAGTATTAAGTGGTCTTAAAAATAATATGAATTTCTGGAGACTATCAGCAGCCTGGTCCACATTCAGAATAGTGATTTACTGAGGTCAGGTGATTGAGGCGCATCAGCCTTTAGTGTCTGCAAACCCTCCCTTTGAATTTTGAAAAATTATATACTCAATGTTATGTATATTGGCATGATGACACAAAGGGTCATGCATTCTGGAAGCCACTGGAACTGGCTTCAAATAAAAAAAAATGTAGCAACCCAAAGTTAATTCTGCATGTTTAGAGGAATTGCTGTGATAATTAACAAAATTACATGCCTCTGTGATACGGAAGTAATGATTCCTCAACTTATTTAACCCAACTTATTTTGTTCAACTTCCTCATTTTGTCAATGAAGAAAAACAGATGATTTTGGAGGAATGCCTATGTTACTTAACTTCAGTAGTAGCTACTGAACAAAAACATGATCTTCATTGGTGGTGTAAACGAATGCATTCTCTGCCTCCTATAGACACAAATATCGATGTGGCAAAGGGCTTACCTTCATTTCATATGACATTCTGATATCCTTAGAGCAATTTGCATTCCGTGGGCAGGGCTACTATTACATCATCATTATCCTGTCCCAGGGCTATAGCAACTCTATAAGTCTTGTTGATAATTTTACTGTCAGGGACTTTGATCAGCCTTTTATTCTAGATGACATCATGTTATTAGTCCATTACGTTGATTATATCATCTTGCTTGAATTGAGAGAACATGAAATAGTAGCAATTTAAGACTCTTTGAATTATCAGTGACTATTCGATATGTAGGCCAGAAGACAGAAAAAAGATCTTATAAAAATCTAGAGCTCTAGACCCCGTGAAAGAGAGACCCAACCAGCTGGTCAGGTGGGCACTCCTGAGGCTGCAGAGCGGAAGGGACCACCAACACTGCCCACCCCTGCCCACATCCCTGGCCCAAGAGGAAACTGTATAAGGCCTCTGGGCTCCCGTGGGGGAGGGCCCAGGAGTGACAGGACCCCTGCCTGAGACACTGCCAGAACCTGAAGGAAACAGACTGGATAAACAGTTCTCTGCACCCAAATCCCGTGGGAGGGAGAGCTAAACCTTCAGAGAGGCAGACAAGCCTGGGAAACCAGAAGAGACTGCTCTCTGCACACACATCTCGGACGCCAGAGGAAAACACCAAAGGCCATCTGGAACCCTGGTGCACTGAAGCTCGAGGAAGGGGCGGCGCATATCTTCCTGGTTGCTGCCGCTGCAGAGATCCCGAGGGCAGCACCCCAAGAGCGAACATGAGCCTCAGGACCACAGGTAAGACCAACTTTTCTGCTGCAAGTGACCTGCCTGGTGAACTCAAGACACAGGCCCACAGGAACAGCTGAAGACCTGTAGAGAGGAAAAACTACACGCCCGAAAGCAGAACACTCTGTCCCCATAACTGACTGAAAGAGAGGAAAACAGGTCTACAGCACTCCTGACACACAGGCTTATAGGACAGTGTAGCCACTGTCAGAAATAGCAGAACAAAGTAACACTAGAGATAATCTGATGGCGAGAGACAAGCACAGGAACCCAAGCAACAGAAACCAAGACTACATGGCATCATCTGAGCCTAATTCTCCCACCAAAACAAACATGGAATATCCAAACACACCAGAAAAGCAAGATCTAGTTTCAAAATCATATCTGAACATGATGCTGGAGGACTTCAAGAAAGACGTGAAGAACTCCCTTAGAGAACAAGTAGAAGCCTACAGAGAGGAATCGCAAAAATCCCTGAAAGAATTCCAGGAAATCATAAATAAACAATTAGAAGCCCATAGAGAGGAGTCACAAAAATCCCTGAAAGAATTCCAGGAAAACACAATCAAACAGTTGAAGGAACTAAAAATGGAAATAGAAGCAATCAAGAAAGAACACATGGAAACAACCCTGGATATAGAAAACCAAAAGAAGAGACAAGGAGCTGTAGATACAAGCTTCACCAACAGAATACAAGAGATGGAAGAGAGAATCTCAGGAGCAGAAGATTCCATACAAATCATTGACTCAACTGTCAAAGATAATGTAAAGCAGAAAAAGCTACTGGTCCAAAACATACAGGAAATCCAGGACTCAATGAGAAGATCAAACCTAAGGATAATAGGTATAGAAGAGAGTGAAGACTCCCAGCTCAAAGGACCAGTAAATATCTTCAACAAAATCATAGAAGAAAACTTCCCTAACCTAAAAAAAGAGATACCCATAGACATACAAGAAGCCTACAGAACTCCAAATAGATTGGACCAGAAAAGAAACACCTCCTGTCACATAATAGTCAAAACACCAAACGCACAAAATAAAGAAAGAATATTAAAAGCAGTAAGGGAAAAAGGTCAAGTAACATATAAAGGCAGACCTATCAGAATCACACCAGACTTCTCGCCAGAAACTATGAAGGCCAGAAGATCCTGGACTGATGTCATACAGACCCTAAGAGAACACAAATGCCAGCCCAGGTTACTGTATCCTGCAAAACTCTCAATTAACATAGATGGAGAAAACAAGATATTCCATGACAAAACAAAATTTACACAATATCTTTCTACAAATCTAGCACTACAAAGGATAATAAATGGTAAAGCCCAACATAAGGAGGCAAGCTATACCCTAGAAGAAGCAAGAAACTAATTGTCTTGGCAACAAAACAAAGAGAATGAAAGCACACAAACATAACCTCACATCCAAATATGAATATAACGGGAAGCAATAATCACTATTCCTTAATATCTCTCAATATCAATGGCCTCAACTCCCCAATAAAAAGACATAGATTAACAAACTGGATACGCAACGAGGACCCTGCATTCTGCTGCCTACAGGAAACACACCTCAGAGACAAAGACAGACACTACCTCAGAGTGAAAGGCTGGAAAACAACTTTCCAAGCAAATGGTCAGAAGAAGCAAGCTGGAGTAGCAATTCTAATATCAAATAAAATCAATTTTCAACTAAAAGTCATCAAAAAAGATAAGGAAGGACACTTCATATTCATCAAAGGAAAAATCCACCAAGATGAACTCTCAATCCTAAATATCTATGCCCCAAATACAAGGGCACCTACATACGTAAAAGAAACCTTACTAAAGCTCAAAACACACATTGCACCTCACACAATAATAGTGGGAGATTTCAACACCCCACTCTCATCAATGGACAGATCATGGAAACAGAAATTAAACAGAGATGTAGACAGACTAAGAGAAGTCATGAGCCAAATGGACTTAACAGATATTTATAGAACATTCTATCCTAAAGCAAAAGGATATAACTTCTTCTCAGCTCCTCATGGTACTTTCTCCAAAATTGACCATATAATTGGTCAAAAAACGGGCCTCAACAGGTACAGAAAGATAGAAATAATCCCATGCGTGCTATCGGACCACCACGGCCTAAAACTGGTCTTCAATAACAATAAGGGAAGAATGCCCACATATACTTGGAAATTGAACAATGCTCTACTCAATGATAACCTGGTCAAGGAAGAAATAAAGAAAGAAATTAAAAACTTTTTAGGATTTAATGAAAATGAAGGTACAACATACCCAAACTTATGGGACACAATGAAAGCTGTGCTAAGAGGAAAACTCATAGCGCTGAGTGCCTGCAGAAAGAAATAGGAAAGAGCATATGTCAGCAGCTTGACAGCACACCTAAAAGCTCTAGAACAAAAAGAAGCAAATACACCCAGGAGGAGTAGAAGGCAGGAAATAATCAAACTCAGAGCTGAAATCAACCAAGTAGAAACAAAAAGGACCATAGAAAGAATCAACAGAACCAAAAGTTGGTTCTTTGAGAAAATCAACAAGATAGATAAACCCTTACCCAGACTAACGAGAGGACACAGAGAGTGCGTCCAAATTAACAAAATCAGAAATGAAAAGGGAGACATAACTACAGATTCAGAGGAAATTCAAAAAATCATCAGATCTTACTATAAAAACCTATATTCAACAAAACTTGAAAATCTTCAGGAAATGGACAATTTCCTAGACAGATACTAGGTATCGAAGTTAAATCAGGAACAGATAAACCAGTTAAACAACCCCATAACTCCTAAGGAAATAGAAGCAGTCATTAAAGGTCTCCCAACCAAAAAGAGCCCAGGTCCAGATGGGTTTAGTGCAGAATTCTATCAAACCTTCATAGAAGACCTCATACCAATATTATCCAAACTATTCCACAAAATTGAAACAGATGGATCACTACCGAATACCTTCTACGAAGCCACAATTACTCTTATACCTAAACCACACAAAGACACAACAAAAAAAGAGAACTTCAGACCAATTTCCCTTATGAATATCGATGCAAAAATACTCAATAAAATTCTGGCAAACCGAATTCAAGAGCACATCAAAACAATCATCCACCATGATCAAGTAGGCTTCATCCCAGGCATGCCGGGATGGTTTAATATTCGGAAAACCATCAACGTGATCCATTATATAAACAAACTGAAAGAACAGAACCACATGATCATTTCATTAGATGCTGAGAAAGCATTTGACAAAATTCAACACCCCTTCATGATAAAAGTCCTGGAAAGAATAGGAATTCAAGGCCCATACCTAAACATAGTAAAAGCCATATACAGCAAACCAGTTGCTAACATTAAACTAAATGGAGAGAAACTTGAAGCAATCCCACTAAAATCAGGGACTAGACAAGGCTGCCCACTCTCTCCCTACTTATTCAATATAGTTCTTGAAGTTCTAGCCAGAGCAATCAGACAACAAAAGGAGATCAAGGGGATACAGATCGGAAAAGAAGAAGTCAAAATATCACTATTTGCAGATGACATGATAGTATATTTAAGTGATCCCAAAAGTTCCACCAGAGAACTACTAAAGCTGATAAACAACTTCAGCAAAGTGGCTGGGTATAAAATTAACTCAAATAAATCAGTTGCCTTCCTCTATACAAAAGAGAAACAAGCCGAGAAAGAAATTAGGGAAACGACACCCTTCATAATAGACCCAAATAATATAAAGTACCTCGGTGTGACTTTAACCAAGCAAGTAAAAGATCTGTACAATAAGAACTTCAAGACACTGAGGAAAGAAATTGTAGAAGACCTCAGAAGATGGAAAGATCTCCCATGCTCATGGATTGGCAGGATTAATATAGTAAAAATGGCCATTTTACCAAAAGCAATCTACAGATTCAATGCAATCCCCATCAAAATACCAATCCAATTCTTCAAAGAGTTAGACAGAACAATTTGCAAATTCATCTGGAATAACAAAAAACCCAGGATAGCTAAAGCTATCCTCAACAACAAAAGGACTTCAGGGGGAATCACTATCCCTGAACTCAAGCAGTATTACAGAGCAATAGTGATAAAAACTGCATGGTATTGGTACAGAGACAGACAGATAGACCAATGGAATAGAATTGAAGACCCAGAAATGAACCCACACACCTATGGTCACTTGATTTTTGACAAAGGAGCCAAAACCATCCAATGGAAAAAAGATAACATTTTCAGCAAATGGTGCTGGTTCAACTGGAGGTCAACATGTAGAAGAATGCAGATCGATCCATGCTTATCACCCTGTACAAAGCTTAAGTCCAAGTGGATCAAGGACCTCCACATCAAACCAGACACACTCAAACTAATAGAAGAAAAACTAGGGAAGCATCTGGAACACATGGGCACTGGAAAAACTTTCCTGAACAAAACACCAATGGCTTATGCTCTAAGATCAAGAATCGACAAATGGAATCTCATAAAACTGCAAAGCTTCTGTAAGGCAAAGGACACTGTGGTTAGGACAAAACGGCAACCAACAGATTGGGAAAAGATCTTTACCAATCCTACAACAGATAGAGGCCTTATATCCAAAATATACAAAGAACTCAAGAAGTTAGACCGCAGGGAAACAAATAACCCTATTAAAAATGGGGCTCAGAGCTAAACAAAGAATTCACAGCTGAGGAATGCGGAATGGCTGAGAAACACCTAAAGAAATGTTCAACATCTTTAGTCATAAGGGAAATGCAAATCAAAACAACCCTGAGATTTCACCTCACACCAGTGAGAATGGCTAAGATCAAAAACTCAGGTGATAGCAGATGCTGGCGAGGATGTGGAGAAAGAGGAACACTCCTCCATTGTTGGTGGGATTGCAGACTGGTAAAACCATTCTGGAAATCCGTCTAGAGGTTCCTCAGAAAATTGGACATTGAACTGCCTGAGGATCCAGCTATACCTCTCTTGGGCATATACCCAAAAGATGCCTCAACATATAAAAGAGACACGTGCTCCACTATGTTCATCGCAGCCTTATTTATAATAGCCAGAAACTGGAAAGAACCCAGATGGCCTTCAACAGAGGAATGGATACAGAAAATGTGGTACATCTACACAATGGAATATTACTCAGCTTTCAAAAACGAGTTTATGAAATTCGTAGGCAAATGGTTGGAACTGGAAAATATCATCCTGAGTGAGCTAACCCAATCACAGAAAGACATACATGGTATGCACTCATTGATAAGTGGCTATTAGCCCAAATGCTTGAATTACCCTAGATCCCTAGAACAAACGAAACTCAAGACGGTTGATCAAAATGTGAATGCTTCACTCCTTCTTTAAATGAGGAAAAAGAATACCCTTGGCAGGGAAGGGAGAGGCAAAGATTAAAACAGAGACTGAAGGAACACCAATTCAGAGCCTGCCCCACATGTGGCCCATACATATACAGCCACCCAATTAGACAAGATGGATGAAGCAAAGAAGTGCAGACCGACAGGAGCCGGATGTAGATCTCTCCTGAGAGACACAGCCAGAATACAGCAAAACAGAGGCGAATGCGAGCAGCAAACCACTGAACTGAGAATAGGTCCCCTATTGAAGGAATCAGAGAAAGAACTGGAAGAGCTTGAAGGGGCTCGAGACCCCAAAAGTACAACAATGCCAAGCAACCAGAGCTTCCAGGGACTAAGCCACTACCTAAAGACTATACATGGACTGACCCTGGACTCTGACCCCATAGGTAGCAATGAATATCCTAGTAAGAGCACCAGTGGAAGGGGAAGCCCTGGGTCCTGCTAAGACTGAACCCCCAGTGAACTAGTCTATGGGGGGAGGGCGGCAATGGGGGGAGGGTTAGGAGAGGAACACCCATAAGTAAGGGGAGGCGGGAGGGGGATGTTTGCCCGGGAACCAGGAAAGGGAATAACACTCGAAATGTATATAAGAAATACTCAAGTTAATAAATAAAAAAAAAAAAAAAACCCAGGATAACTAAAGGTATCCTCAACAACAAAAGGACTTCAGGGGGAATCACTATCCCTGAACTCAAGCAGTATTACAGAGCAATAGTGATAAAAACTGCATGGTATTGGTACAGAGACAGACAGATAGACCAATGGAATAGAATTGAAGACCCAGAAATGAACCCACACACCTATGGTCACTTGATTTTTGACAAAGGAGCCAAAACCATCCAATGGAAAAAAGATAACATTTTCAGCAAATGGTGCTGGTTCAACTGGAGGTCAACATGTAGAAGAATGCAGATCGATCCATGCTTATCACCCTGTACAAAGCTTAAGTCCAAGTGGATCAAGGACATCCACATCAAACCAGACACACTCAAACTAATAGAAGAAAAACTAGGGAAGCATCTGGAACACATGGGCACTGGACAAAATTTCCTGAACAAAACACCAATGGCTTACGCTCTACGATCAAGAATCGACAAATGGGATCTCATAAAACTGCAAAGCTTCTGTAAGGCAAAGGACACTGTGGTTAGGACAAAACGGCAACCAACAGATTGGGAAAAGATCTTTACCAATCCTACAACAGATAGAGGCCTTATATCCAAAATATACAAAGAACTCAAGAAGTTAGACCGCAGGGAAACAAATAACCCTATTAAAAAATGGGGCTCAGAGCTAAACAAAGAATTCACAGCTGAGGAATGCTGAATGGCTGAGAAACACCTAAAGAAATGTTCAACATCTTTAGTCATAAGGGAAATGCAAATCAAAACAACCCTGAGATTTCACCTCACACCAGTGAGAATGGCTAAGATCAAAAACTCAGGTGACAGCAGATGCTGGCGAGGATGTGGAGAAAGAAGAACACCCCTCCTTTGTTGGTGGGATTGCAGACTGGTAAAACCATTCTGGAAATCAGTCTGGAGGATCCTCAGAAAATTGGACATTGAACTGCCTGAGGATCCAGCTATACCTCTCTTGGGCATATACCCAAAAGATGCCCCAACATATAAAAGAGACACGTGCTCCACTATGTTCATCGCAGCCTTATTTATAATAGCCAGAAACTGGAAAGAACCCAGATGGCCTTCAACAGAGGAATGGATACAGAAAATGTGGTAGAGCTACACAATGGAATATTACTCAGCTTTCAAAAACAACGAGTTTATGAAATTCGTAGGCAAATGGTTGGAACTGGAAAATATCATCCTGAGTGAGCTAACCCAATCACAGAAAGACATACATGGTATGCACTCATTGATAAGTGGCTATTAGCCCAAATGCTTGAATTACCCTAGATCCCTAGAACAAACGAAACTCAAGACGGTTGATCAAAATGTGAATGCTTCACTCCTTCTTTAAATGAGGAAAAAGAATACCCTTGGCAGGGAAGGGAGAGGCAAAGATTAAAACAGAGACTGAAGGAACACCCATTCAGAGCCTGCCCCACATGTGGCCCATACATATAGAGCCACCCAATTAGACAAGATGGATGAAGCAAAGAAGTGCAGACCGACAGGAGCCGGATGTAGATCTCTCCTGAGAGACACAGCCAGAATACAGCAAATACAGAGGCGAATGCCAGCAGCAAACCACTGAACTGAGAATAGGTCCCCTTTGAAGGAATCAGAGAAAGAACTGGAAGAGCTTGAAGGGGCTCGAGACCCCAAAAGTACAACAATGCCAAGCAACCAGAGCTTCCAGGGACTAAGCCACTACCTAAAGACTTTACACGGACTGACCCTGGACTCTGACCTCATAGGTAGCAATGAATATCCTAGTAAGAGCACCAGTGGAAGGGGAAGCCCTGGGTCCTGCTAAGACTGAACCCCCAGTGAACTAGACTGTTGGGGGGAGGGCGGCAATGGGGGGAGGGTTGGGAGGGGAACACCCATAAGGAAGGGGAGGGGGGAGGGGAATGTTTGCCCGGAAACCGGAAAAGGGAATAACACTCGAAATGTATATAAGAAATACTGAAGTTAATAAAAAAAAATAAATAAATAAAAAAAATGAAGTTGAAGAAAAAAAATCTAGAGCTCTATTGTGTTGGAGACATTTTCTAGGAATGTGCAGAGAAGTTCAGCAAGTGTTGGTCCAGTCATTTGTTTTGTGCAAAGGGAAAAGAGGATTTTTCTGTTATTGCTTCTAATTATACATTTAATTGCTGTGGTGGTTTCAATATGCTTGGCTGAGGGAGTGGCACTATTTCTATGTGTGGCTTTCTTGGCGTAGGTGTGGTCTTGTTGGAAAACGTGTGTCACTGTGAGCCTGGGCCTTAAGATCCCCCTCCTCGCTGCTCAAAGCCAGTCTTCTCCTATCTGCCTTTGGATGAAGATGTAGAACTCTCAGCTCCTCCAGCCCCACATCTGTCTGGACACTGCCATTCTCCTGTCTTGACGATAATGAACTGAACCTCTGAACCTGTAAGCCAGCCCCAGTTAAATGTTGTCTTTATAAGACTTGTCTTGGTCACGGTGTCTGTTCACAGCGGTAAAACCCTAACTAAGACATCCCTCTTGCTAGCTCAAGAAACAGACTTCCGGAATACACAAAATATCCTTTATTATATAAAGACAATTTCCTGTCCTTTGAGGTAGGGACTCCTTGTTGCTCTCCATCCTTGGGCTCTCTCTCCCAAGCAGCTGATAGAGAGTTTTCCTAAACAATGGGACTCTGGGTTACTTTGCAGTAGGGGTTTGAACTACTGCACAATTTCGCCTGGGGCTAGAACAAGAAGGTAGGACTGCTTCCTGTTCATAGGCAATGGCTCTCAGAGAACAGCTTTGTGGAGTACCTGCCACCATGTTCAGGTTGTTACTTCACAACTGTACTCTGTGAACTTGGATTATAAGTTTTCGTTGTACATCAAACATCTCTACCCTTCATCCCTCTGAATCCCTGTCTTAACCCTCACACATGTGTGTGTAATTTTTATGAATCTATATAAAATCTAGGAAGAGCTTGGCAGTGGTGGCCCATGCCTTTAATCCCATCACTCTGGAGGCAGAGGCAGGTGGATCTCTGGGTTTGAGGTCAGCCCGGTCTACAGACATTCAGGGCTACATTAAGAAATCCTGTCTCAAAGAACAGCATCCTTCCCACCCCCCAAAACTCAAGGAACCACAAATCAGAGAAAATACACAACACAATATTTACACTTACCAGTAACTGCCTCTAGGTAAGTACAGAGCACTTGGAAATTTTGGACTTTTATTTCAATTAGTGTGTGTTACAACATGTTTTTTAATCCACAGATGTGCTTTACTTTATTAATGGACTGTAAAGATAGGAGTTAGGAAGGTACTTTGTGGAATGCTAATGCTGGTCCTGAGGTTTCATGTCCACAGTGGAGCCAATAAATATTAATCAATATTACTCATTACCAAACAAATGAACTTTGTTAAGTCCATAATATAAAGTTGCAATATAAAAACAAATGCTAATATCCCTTCTAATCCGTTGGATAGAAGTTAGCCAACAGTGAAGTTACTCTTGTGCTGGCAGTCACATGCTTAGCGAGCTGGTCACATGCTTAGGATCACCTCAGGGTCATAAGAGTACTAGAGGGAAGTTTTAGAAATCGGAGATTTGTACAGATAGTGTTACCTGCAGATTCTACCAGAAACCTATTGTATAGTAGTGATGCTCATATGTGTGCACAAAAGTTTGAACAAGTATATGTGTCATGACACTGCAGTGTCAAGAAATTGTAGCCAGGTATTCAGATACATCCTGGTAAACCCAGATACTAGGAAACAAGGCAGGATGATTCCAACGTCAAGGCTTATTTGGGTTACAGATGGGGTTTTTGGCTACTTTGGACCACTTAGTGAAATCTTGTTCTTATACTTTGAAAAAGTAAAATTAAGAAAAGTCTAAATGGTAGAGCTCAAAGATTCAGTGATTGCCTGGAATATGTGAGGCCCTAGGTCCAATTTCTCTTATTGAAATTTTTTTTTAAAAAAATAAATAGTATATGAACAGACGCAGCTAGTTAACTTATGGACTATAAATACCATGGTGATTACAAAGTATCTGATAGAATGTAGACCCTATTTATTTACCATATATACGTTTAAACAAACTGATGTCTGAGAATAGAAGTATTACTAACATGTATACAGTTATCCATGTTGTATGCAAAGTATAAAGTGCAAACCCAATTTCTGAAGGAATCTGTCTGGTGTGTTTAACAATATTAAGTGTCTGCTTCTGACAAAATGTGCAGGGTAAGAGTGCAGTAACATTTCGATTTTTTTTTTCATTTTTTAAAGTTGTTACCCAAAAGAATTATATGTATTTATTGATTTCATAAGGATTCAAATATAAGAAAACAGAACTTCCAGTTGCATGCCCATTTGAGACATTGAAAAATTCTTTCTCCTTCTCCTTTCTGTAGCCTGTCTCCCTCTCTCCTCTCTTTCTCTTCTCTCTTTCTCTCTCCCTGCCCCTCTCTTCCTCTTTCTCCCTCCTCATCTCTCTCATCTCTCCTTTTTCCTCTCTCCTCTATCTCCTTTCTCCTCCTCCCCTCCTTTTTCTTCCTCTCCCTCTTATTTCTCTTCCCTCTCTTTCCCCCTCCCTTCTTTCTTCTCTTCCCCTTCTCACTCCCCCACTTCCTCTCCCCTCTCCTGTCTCTCTCCGAGGTCTCACTCTGTAGCCCAGGCTGGTATAGACTCTGAGCTTACTCTTCAGTCTACTGAGTAGGACTGCAGGGATGCACTGCCATGTTCCCTGATCCCTCTAGTTCACTACTGATACTTCGTTGGTATTCATTATCTATTATCTCTTAATCTATTTCAATTAAGGAAAGAAAACAGTAGAAAAGCCTATGAGGGGCTCTTTCTTATTATAGTGGTAGTGGATTCTTTTGAAAACTAGACATTTTATACTTACATTTATTGCTTCGCTTTATGTTAAAAGTGGCTAGGTAACTCTGGTATGATGGTTTGAGTGATAAATGTCCCCTGTAGTTTCATGCATTTTAATGCTTGATCTCCAGTTAATGGCCCAGTTTGGGGAGGTTTAGAAGGTGTGGCCTTGCTGAGGAATTATGTCACTAGGGGTAAGATGTGAGAGCACAAGGCCTCACTTTATTCCCAGTTCCTTCTCTTTTGCTTCTTGCTCCTAGTTTGAGATATGATATCTTAGCTTGCTGTTCCAGCTCCCATGCCTGCTGTTCCAGGCCCCAGTGCCTACTTCCTGCCGACATGCTTTCCCTGATAGCGGAGATCATTAACCATTATAGCAGTAATCCCAAATAAATCCTTTCTTTTATGAGTTGCTCGGTGATAGTATTCATCCTGGCAACTTAGAAAAGCAATTGATATATCTGAGAAAGTGACTTTAAGTGCAGAATTCTTGTTAATAAAGTGCCACTTCCTAGCTCTTGTTCAGGAGAACCAATAAAGCAGACAAGAAAGACAGTTTCCCCAAATACAATATTTTTTAAAAGATGGCTACATTAAAATGACAGGCAAGATGGTGAGAGAAAAGGAGCATGGGAAGAAAGACAGGAAGTTCATTCAGAATTCATGGTTTGCATTTACCAAACCATGTAAGACACACTGAATATCACAGCCTCTGGCTCTTCACTTGAAAGAGATGCTAATAACCACACACACTCACACACAGACACACACACACACACACACAAGCACACATGGACATATAGACACACACATACATACATATATACATATATATATATATACATACATACACTGATGTGTATGCATACACACACACATACACACACACCACACACACACACACACAAGCACACATGGACATATAGACACACACATACATACATATATACATATATACATACATACATACACTGCTGTGTATGCATACACACACACACACACACACACACACACACACACACACACCACACAGACACACACACACACAAACACCCTGCCCTTCCTCCTTCCTTGAAAGATTGTCTTTTTTTTTCAGGTTCGTGAATTTTCACATGAGAAGGCACGTCATAAACTCTATGAAAAGATAAGAAAAAGAAAAAAAAAGAAAAGTCCAGTTTTATATGTTTTCTTCTCACCCCGTATTTTTCCCTTTTAGTACCTGAAGCAATGCAGAAATAATAATTAATTTTGAAATATATTGGGGTAGTAGTTAATGTCTTCTTCATCATTTGGTTATAGATTCCACAGCAGCAACAGAGAACATGACTACTTTTTATTCATATTACCCAGCAAAGTAGGTCTTAAAATCTGTTTAATAGGCCTAGTATGGTGGTGCTATCCTTTAATCTCAGCAGATCTCTGTGAGTTCGAGGCTACCTGAGGCTACGTAATGAGAACCTGTCTCAGAAAACCCAAACCAAACAAACACCTGTTCGGTAGGTGCCTGTGCAGGTGAGAGAAGGAATGATGTCAGTTGTTTTAGATTGCAGGTTCCCTGGGATTTCAGGTCATGTGCAGTAAACAGACGTGCTTGTGCGAGTCACCATGGCCCAGTTTTGGAGGCAGGTCATCCTTGAATAGTTGACAATCCTCCCCCTGCTCATGGGACATCCTCCCGGGCAGAAAGGTCAGAATCCAGTTGCCACACCTCTGCTAGCTAGTAAAAAACACTCCCAGGATTAGCTGGCCCTGGAGCCTGATGGGTGTCTGGAGTCAGAATCCTATCTTCCTGAATTTATTTTAAATCACCCAGAGCATTTCAAAAGTTGTTGACTTTAAGTAACACACCAGGCAGAAAGCTTCTTTTGAAGTCTAGACTTGTTTTGCTAAAACAACAAGTATTTAAATAGCAAACAGGACAATGAGATCAGCTGTATTAGCAGATCAAACCAAAGCATATCCAAAGGGCTTTTTCAGCTGTCTATTGATGGCAGGATTTGTAAAGAAGTGAGTGATCTCTTCTTGAGACTGCATTTGGCATCTTGAATGCAGTTTGATCCGCAGTTAACTTGTAGGAAAGTTTCTTTAGGGTCAGGGAATCGCTCCAATACAGTACCATTAGATTCCCTTAACTTCCTAAGCAACTTTCTCTGAATTTCACATTAGGGATAAACAGGCAACTCTAAAATTAAATGGTAAGAATCCTGTAAACCAGATTTCCAGCTCCAGGTGGTAAAAATCTTTAAAATATTGGATTTTCTTTTTTTCCTTTTTTTTTTAACAAAGGGGAAGTAATGACTTTTTGAATCTTAAGAGGCAGTGAAAATACCTTGCGAAATGTCATAAACTTCAAGAGTCACTTAAAATATACCTAGTTCTTTTGAAAAAGATACACAGATCTCAATTTTCTCAACTGGATAGTCTAACAAATCTGTTGAAAGAAAAAAAACTATTTTTGGAAATGGGCAATCAGAATTAAGTGTGAATGGGAAGGAGGAGGAGACAGAGAGATAGGTGATGATAGGCAGACAGACAGACAGACAGACAGAGAGACAATAGGTACATTGATAGATGATAAACAGATGACAGGTGATACATAGATGATAGGGATGATAGATGATAGATACATTGATAGAAGTTAGATAAATGATAGATGCATTGATAGCAGATAGATAATAAAGATGATACATGATAGATATATTGATAGATGTTACACAGATGGATACATACAGAGATAGATACATAGATAGATACATAGATAGATGATAGTTACAGATGACAGATATGCAGCCATCTTTCCCTTCTCCATCCTCACATGAAGTTCATGAAGATTTAGTCAGCCCTGTCTGTGGTTTGTATCCATCCTGTCACCAGATGGTGCTGCTCGGTTTGATGGGGCTGTGCATAGCCCTCTTCTCCTGGCAACCAAAGACTTGTGGGCTCTTTAGAACTCACAGTTAGGAGCCTGACAGCTACTAATAGAAGGTGGTTTTTTATTTCCCATCACCCTGTCTATATTTATACTCCTTTCTCGAGTGCACTGTGCTGTTCTTTTCCCTCAATCTTCTAACCTAGTTTCCTTTATTGTCTTCCAATGTATTATTTAACATTACTCCATGGTAACACACACACACACACACACACACACACACACACACACACACACACACTTAACTAGTTTGAAAATTGTTTTATTTTCAAAAGGTAATAGGTTTCTATCAGTTTTAGTAATTTAATAATATATGGCTTATCAGGCCACACCAAACTGAAATGTTTACTTTGTTGGATATGTCATGACAATTGCGGTAATTTTTGTAGTTATTAAATTTGCAAAAGCTGTCTTACTGGAGTGTAAATGATCATTAAAGCTTCTTTCAAGAGTTGTTGTCTGGGTAAATTTTGCTATCTTCATTAAATACAGAGTACACTTATGAGAAGAAGTGGATTATAAATGGACAATAAGTCAAATTTAATTTATAATTTATGATAAAGCTTTTTATTTGTGTGTATGTCTATCTACGTGTAAATAAATGTGCATGTCCATGTATGTCCATGTATTTGTATCTCTGTGTGTGTCTATGAGTTTCTGTGTGTCTATGTATGTGTCTGTATGTGAATGTGTTTCTCTGTGTGAATATGTATCTGTATCTCTCTGTGTGTCCCTATATGTGTGTGCTTCTGTGTGTTTGTGTACGAATGTGTGTGTCTATCTGTCCGTGTGTGTGTGTGTGTGTGTGTTTCTTGGTGTCTCTCTGTGTATGTATGTGTATCTGTGTGCCTCTATGTGTGTGTGTGTCGGTATGTATATTTCTGTGTGTTGTCTATGTATGTGTTTCTCTCTGTGTGTCTGTGTATATATGCACATGCATGTAGGTGTCCACAGAAACTGGAAGAAGCCATTATGACCCCCGAGAGCTGGAGTGATGGTTGGCTACTGTCTAATGTGGATGCTGAGAACAAAACTCTGGTCCTCTGAGTAAGTAGCAAATGTCCTTAATTCTGAGACATTTCTTTAGCCCCCATGTAGTCCTCTCTTAAAGCATATTTAAAATATATTACACACAGTAAGTCTTACCTTTAAAATATGGTAGAAACTGATCCCCCTCTCTCCAAGCTTACAAGTCAAGTATACAGCTCAGCTCCTGGATATTTTTTTTTTTATTAACTTGAGTATTTCTTATATACATTTCGAGTGTTATTCCCTTTCCTGGTTTCCGGGCAAACATCCCCCTCCCCCCTCCCCTTCCTTATGGGTGTTCCCCTCCCAACCCTCCCCCCATTGCCGCCCTCCCCCCGTAGTCTAGTTCACTGGGGATTCAGTCTTAGCAGGACCCAGGGCTTCCCCTTCCACTGGTGCTCTTACTAGGATATTCATTGCTACCTATGAGGTCAGAGTCCAGGGTCAGTCCATGTATAGTCTTTAGGTAGTGGCTTAGTCCCTGGAAGCTCTGGTTGCTTGGCATTGTTGTACTTTTGGGGTCTCGAGCCCCTTCAAGCTCTTCCAGTTCTTTCTCTGATTCCTTCAAAGGGGACCTATTCTCAGTTCAGTGGTTTGCTGCTGGCATTCGCCTCTGTATTTGCTGTATTCTGGCTGTGTCTCTCAGGAGCGATCTACATCCGGCTCCTGTCGGTCTGCACTTCTTTGCTTCATCCATCTTGTCTAATTGGGTGGCTCTATATGTATGGGCCACATGTGGGGCAGGCTCTGAATGGGTGTTCCTTCAGTCTCTGTTTTAATCTTTGCCTCTCTCTTCCCTGCCAATGGTATTCTTTTTCCTCATTTAAAGAAGGAGTGAAGCATTCACATTTTGATCATCCGTCTTGAGTTTCATTTGTTCTAGGCATCTAGGGTAATTCAAGCATTTGGGCTAATAGCCACTTATCAATGAGTGCATACCATGTATGTCTTTCTGTGATTGGGTTAGCTCACTCAGGATGATATTTTCCAGTTCCAACCATTTGCCTACGAATTTCATAAACTCGTTGTTTTTGAAAGCTGAGTAATATTCCATTGTGTAGCTCTACCACATTTTCTGTATCCATTCCTCTGTTGAAGGGCATCTGGGTTCTTTCCAGCTTCTGGCTATTATAAATAAGGCTGCAATGAACATAGTGGAGCACGTGTCTTTTTTATATGTTGGGGCATCTTTTGGGTATATGCCCAAGAGAGGTATAGCTGGATCCTCAGGCAGTTCAATGTCCAATTTTCTGAGGAACCTCCAGACTGATTTCCAGAATGGTTGTACCAGTTTGCAACCCCACCAACAATGGAGGAGTGTTCCTCTTTCTCCGCATCCTCGCCAGCATCTGCTGTCCCCTGAGTTTTTGATCTTAGCCATTCTCACTGGTGTGAGGTGAAATCTCAGGGTTGTTTTGATTTGCATTTCCCTTATGACTAAAGATGTTGAACATTTCTTTAGGTGTTTCTCAGCCATTCGGCATTCCTCAGCTGTGAATTCTTTGTTTAGCTCTGAGCCGCATTTTTTAATAGGGTTATTTGTTTCCCTGCGGTCTAACTTCTTGAGTTCTTTGTATATTTTGGATATAAGGCCTCTATCTGTTGTAGGATTGGTAAAGATCTTTTCCCAATCTGTTGGTTGCCATTTTGTCCTAACCACAGTGTCCTTTGCCTTACAGAAGCTTTGCAGTTTTATGAGATCCCATTTGTCGATTCTTGATCTTAGAGCGTAAGCCATTGGTGTTTTGTTCAGGAAATTTTGTCCAGTGCCCATGTGTTCCAGATGCTTCCCTAGTTTTTCTTCTATTAGTTTGAGTGTGTCTGGTTTGATGTGGATGTCCTTGATCCACTTGGACTTAAGCTTTGTACAGGGTGATAAGCATGGATCGATCTGCATTTTTCTACATGTTGACCTCCAGTTGAACCAGCACCATTTGCTGAAAATGCTATCTTTTTTCCATTGGATGGTTTTGGCTCCTTTGTCAAAAATCAAGTGACCATAGGTATGTGGGTTCATTTCTGGGTCTTCAATTCTATTCCATTGGTCTATCTGTCTGTCTCTGTACCAATACCATGCAGTTTTTATCACTATTGCTCTGTAATACTGCTTGAGTTCAGGGATAGTGATTCCCCCTGAAGTCCTTTTGTTGTTGAGGATAGCTTTAGCTATCCTGGGTTTTTTGTTATTCCAGATGAATTTGCAAATTGTTCTGTCTAACTCTTTGAAGAATTGGATTGGTATTTTGATGGGGATTGCATTGAATCTGTAGATTGCTTTTGGTAAAATGGCCATTTTTACTATATTAATCCTGCCAATCCATGAGCATGGGAGATCTTTCCATCTTCTGAGGTCTTCTACAATTTCTTTCCTCAGTGTCTTGAAGTTCTTATTGTACAGATCTTTTACTTGCTTGGTTAAAGTCACACCGAGGTACTTTATATTATTTGGGTCTATTATGAAGGGTGTCGTTTCCCTAATTTCTTTCTCGGCTTGTTTCTCTTTTGTATAGAGGAAGCCAACTGATTTATTTGAGTTAATTTTATACCCAGCCACTTTGCTGAAGTTGTTTATCAGCTTTAGTAGTTCTCTGGTGGAACTTTTGGGATCACTTAAATATACTATCATGTCATCTGCAAATAGTGATATTTTGACCTCTTCTTTTCCGATCTGTATCCCCCTGATCTCCTTTTGTTGTCTGATTGCTCTGGCTAGAACTTCAAGAACTATATTGAATAAGTAGGGAGAGAGTGGGCAGCCTTGTCTAGTCCCTGATTTTAGTGGGATTGCTTCAAGTTTCTCTCCATTTAGTTTAATGTTAGCAACTGGTTTGCTGTATATGGCTTTTACTATGTTTAGGTATGGGCCTTGAATTCCTATTCTTTCCAGGACTTTTATCATGAAGGGGTGTTGAATTTTGTCAAATGCTTTCTCAGCATCTAATGAAATGATCATGTGGTTCTGTTCTTTCAGTTTGTTTATATAATGGATCACGTTGATGGTTTTCCGTATATTAAACCATCCCTGCATGCCTGGGATGAAGCCTACTTGATCATGGTGGATGATTGTTTTGATGTGCTCTTGGATTTGGTTTGCCAGAATTTTATTGAGTATTTTTGCATCGATATTCATAAGGAAAATTGGTCTGAAGTTCTCTTTCTTTGTTGTGTCTTTGTGTGGTTTAGGTATAAGAGTAATTGTGGCTTCGTAGAAGGAATTCTGTAGTGCTCCATCTGTTTCAATTTTGTGGAATAGTTTGGATAATATTGGTATGAGGTCTTCTATGAAGGTTTGATAGAATTCTGCATTAACCCGTCTGGACCTGGGCTCTTTTTGGTTGGGAGACCTTTAATGACTGCTTCTAATTCCTTAGGAGTTATGGGGTTGTTTACCTGGTTTATCTGTTCCTGATTTAACTTCGATACCTGGTATCTGTCTAGGAAATTGTCCATTTCCTGAAGATTTTCAAATTTTGTTGAATGTAGGTTTTTATAGTAAGATCTGATGATTTTTTGAATTTCCTCTGAATCTGTAGTTATGTCTCCCTTTTCATTTCTGATTTTGTTAATTTGGACGCACTTTCTGTGTCCTCTCGTTAGTCTGGGTAAGAGTTTATCTATCTTGTTGATTTTCTCAAAGAACCAACTTTTGGTTCTGTTGATTCTTTCTATAGTCCTTTTTGTTTCTACTTGGTTGATTTCAGCTCTGAGTTTGATTATTTCCTGCTTTCTACTCCTCCTGGGTGTATTTGCTTCTTTTTGTTCTAGAGCTTTTAGGTGTGCTGTCAAGCTGCTGACATATGCTCTTTCCTGTTTCTTTCTGCAGGCACTCAGCGCTATGAGTTTTCCTCTTAGCACAGCTTTCATTGTGTCCCATAAGTTTGGGTATGTTGTACCTTCATTTTCATTAAATTCTAAAAAGTTTTTAATTTCTTTCTTTATTTCTTCCTTGACCAGGTTATCATTGAGTAGAGCATTGTTCAATTTCCACGTATATGTGGGCATTCTTCCCTTATTGTTATTGAAGACCAGTTTTAGGCCGTGGTGGTCCGATAGCACGCATGGGATTATTTCTATCTTTCTGTACCTGTTGAGGCCCGTTTTTTGACCAATTATATGGTCAATTTTGGAGAAAGTACCATGAGGAGCTGAGAAGAAGGTATATCCTTTTGCTTTAGGATAGAATGTTCTATAAATATCCGTTAAGTCCATTTGGCTCATGACTTCTCTTAGTCTGTCGACATCACTGTTTAATTTCTGTTTCCATGATCTGTCCATTGATGAGAGTGGGGTGTTGAAATCTCCCACTATTATTGTGTGAGGTGCAATGTGTGTTTTGAGCTTTAGTAAGGTTTCTTTTATGTATGTAGGTGCCCTTGTATTTGGGGCATAGATATTTAGGATTGAGAGTTCATCTTGGTGGATTTTTCCTTTGATGAATATGAAGTGTCCTTCCTTATCTTTTTTGATGACTTTTAGTTGGAAATTGATTTTATTTGATATTAGAATGTCTACTCCAGCTTGCTTCTTCTGACCATTTGCTTGGAAAGTTGTTTTCCAGCCTTTCACTCTGAGGTAGTGTCTGTCTTTGTCTCTGAGGTGTGTTTCCTGTAGGCAGCAGAATGCAGGGTCCTCGTTGCGTATCCAGTTTGTTAATCTATGTCTTTTTATTGGGGAGTTGAGGCCATTGATATTGAGAGATATTAAGGAATAGTGATTATTGCTTCCCGTTATAGTCATATTTGGATGTGAGGTTATGTTTGTTTGCTTTCATTCTCTTTGTTTTGTTGCCAAGATGATTAGTTTCTTGCTTCTTCTAGGGTATAGCTTGCCTCCTTACGTTGGGCTTTACCATTTATTATCCTTTGTAGTGCTGGATTTGTAGAAACATATTGTGTAAATTTGGTTTTGTCATGGAATATCTTGGTTTCTCCATCAATGTTAATTGAGAGTTTTGCTGGATACAGTAACCTGGGCTGGCATTTGTGTTCTCTTAGGGTGTGTATGACATCAGTCCAGGATCTTCTGGCCTTCATAGTTTCTGGCGAGAAGTCTGCTGTGATTCTGATAGGTCTGCCTTTATATGTTACTTGACCTTTTTCCCTTACTGCTTTTAATATTCTTTCTTTATTTTGTGCGTTTGTTGTTTTGACTATTATGTGACGGGAGGTGTTTCTTTTCTGGTCCAATCTATTTGGAGTTCTGTAGGCTTCTTGTATGCCTATGGGTATTTCTTTTTTTAGGTTAGGGAAGTTTTCTTCTATGATTTTGTTGAAGATATTTACTGGTCCTTTGAGCTGGGAGTCTTCACTCTCTTCTATACCTATTATCCTTAGGTTTGATCTTCTCATTGAGTCCTGGATTTCCTGTATGTTTTGGACCAGTAGCTTTTTCCGCATTACATTATCTTTGACAGTTGAGTCAATGATTTCTATGGAATCTTCTGCTCCTGAGATTCTCTCTTCCATCTCTTGTATTCTGTTGGTGAAGCTTGTATCTACAGCTCCTTGTCTCTTCTTTTGGTTTTCTATATCCAGGGTTGTTTCCATGTGTTCTTTCTTGATTGCTTCTATTTCCATTTTTAATTCCTAACTGTTTGATTGTGTTTTCCTGGAATTCTTTCAGGGATTTTTGTGTCTCCTCTCTATGGGCTTCTACTCGTTTATTTATGTTTTCCTGGAATTCTTTCAGGGATTTTTGTGTCTCCTCTCTATGGGCTTCTACTTGTTTATTTATGTTTTCCTGGAATTCTTTCAGGGATTTTTGTATCTCCTCTCTATGGGCTTCTACTTGTTTATTTATGTTTTCCTGGAATTCTTTTAGGGATTTTTGAAATTCCTCTCTGTAGGCTTCTACTTGTTCTCTAAGGGAGTTCTTCACGTCTTTCTTGAAGTCCTCCAGCATCATGATCAAAAATGATTTTGAAACTAGGTCTTGCTTTTCTGGTGTGTTTGGATATTCCATGTTTGTTTTGATGGGAGAATTGGGCTCTGATGGTGCCATGTAGTCTTGGTTTCTGTTGCTTGGGTTCCTGCGCTTGCCTCTCGCCATCAGATTATCTCTAGTGTTACTTTGTTCTGCTATTTCTGACAGTGGCTACACTGTCCTATAAGCCTGTGTGTCAGGAGTGCTGTAGACCTGTTTTCCTCTCTTTCAGTCAGTTATGGGGACAGAGTGTTCTGCTTTCGGGCGTGTAGTTTTTCCTCTCTACAGGTCTTCAGCTGTTCCTGTGGGCCTGTGTCTTGAGTTCACCAGGCAGCTTTCTTGCAGCAGAAAATTTGGTCTTACCTGTGGTCTCGAGGCTCAAGTTCGCTAGTGGGGTGCTGCCCACGGGCTCTCTGCAGCGGCAGCAACCAGGAAGACCTGTGCCGCCGTTTCCGGGAGCTTCAGTGCACCAGGGTTCCAGATGGTCTTTGGCTTTTTCCTCTGGCGTCCGAGATGTGTGTGCAGAGAGCAGTCTCTTCTGGTTTCCCAGGCTTGTCTGCCTCTCTGAAGGTTTAGCTCTCCCTCCCACGGGATTTGGGTGCAGAGAACTGTTTATCCGGTCTGTTTCCTTCAGGTTCTGGCGGTGTCTCAGGCAGAGGTCCTGCCGCTCCTGGGCCCTCCCCCACGGGAGCCCAGAGGCCTTATACAGTTTCCTCTTGGGCCAGGGATGTGGGCAGGGGTGAGCAGTGTTGGTGGTCTCTTCTGCTCTGCAGCCTCAGGCGTGCCCACCTGACCAGGCGGTCAGGTCTCTCTCTCTCACGGGGTCTCAGCTCCTGGATATTTTAATCAAGTATACTGATAATCATCAAGCCAACTTCCCCTGTATTGTTTTCCTGACAGCTCATGAGCAAGGAATATTTCCTGTGACTATACTCGCCATAGCTGATATTTGACTATGTGGTTTTCCTTCCTCTATGTCCTTCATGATTATAAGTAGTTCTTTTTGTGCTAGTTAGTGTACGTGCACGTGTGACAGAGCTTATATCGTGGCCAACAGACTATCTTAAGTGTTACTCCTCATGTGCCTTACATCCACCCCTATTTCTTGAGACAGGACTGGTCATCAGCCTGGAACTTAGCAATCAAAGTAGGCTTAGTGATTAGCAAGTCCTAGGGATCTACCTGTTTCCACTCCTGTAGTGCCTGTGTGCCAGCACCCCTGATTGATTTTGTATATGGATCAAACTCAAGCCCTCATGTTTGCAAGTCAAGCACTTTACCAACTGAGCCATTTACTCTGCCCTGGTCAAAAAGTTCTAAAGTTAGAGAAGAGCGAGGCT
The DNA here is from genome assembly GCF_021556685.1 of Rattus norvegicus. NCBI lineage: Eukaryota > Metazoa > Chordata > Mammalia > Rodentia > Muridae > Rattus > Rattus norvegicus. The sequence goes on along the minus strand of NC_141542.1, from coordinate 86,090,121 downwards.
CATAAAAAAAAAAATTCCGTGTGATGTTCTATTCTCAGTGTAAATGAGAAACAAACACCTAGCACAGCAACCATCTGAACTTCCATGTATTTCACGATGTACAATCATTTCTTGTTCCTCCTCAGCGTTTCGTTGTCTGGACCCTCCTCAGTCTTCAGTCTAATTCTCCATTGGCACCCTGTTCCAGTGGCTGCATTTTGATGTGATCTTTGTTTGTAATAATTCAATTTCTAGTAAACAGTGAGTTTTCAATAGAGAGAATCTGTTTGGCAATTTCTTTCTAAAAGTTAAACAAGGCAGTTCTTAGCTTATCAGTGTGCACATAAAGAGTATCCACCATGGTACCACCATCCATTTATATGAGATGCATTGATCTTGTCTAACTGCCCTTTTTCTACCTGCAGTAGAAGCCCTTAAAACGCCTTCTAATTTCTTTCTTTCCTACTTCCGCTCTTGCACATATCTAGTGAAGAGCATTCCATCTTCTACCACAGGGTTAGTGCATTGGTTTCCATAAATGAGTGAGAACATATGGTATTTGTCTCCCATCATGATATTCTCCAACTTTTACTGAAAACTTTTACTGCAATGTGTTTTTAATATCGAAAAAATTATAATGACACAAATAGTAGCTTCTGCCTAATTTTCCTATTTGGGAAAGAGGGTTATTTATTTATTTTGAGTATTATTTTTGAAAATTCCAACATTTTCTATGATAATATGTATAGATGGCTTATTGGTATATAAAATTACCTCTTTTAGGGTAAATTTACATTTTTTATCATTTTAAATAGAATATAGGGGTGACAGAAAGCTTCATGATGTTGCCCATGGATAGATTGAGTATAGCAGTGAATATGTGTCTATAATACAACATACATGAATGACTTGTGAAAAACATAATTAAGACAAATAATTAGGCTTAAAAGATAAGACAGTTTTATAGGCACTAATGACATAGATAAGCTTGTGTAGGTGAAGAAAACAATCTATAGCATGCATAACTTTATTCTGAACTGTTTCCAGTCTGATATATTATTCCCCTGGTGGTGCTTTGGAAAGTGGGTGTGGCTTGTGGTTTAGCTTTCCAGTAGGGAAAAAAAAGACACCGACGAAGTCATTGTAAGATCTACAGTTTATGGATAGGAAATACTATGACGTCATACTGCGGGGACAAGTGCAGGATTCATTAGATCTAACCAACCCACCCATCCCCACACCAACACACTTGGATAGACTGTAAATTTGGCCATGGTCCTATAATAAGCATATATTACTCTAGACGCTCGACCTTCATGTAGAGTTCATGAAATTCTCCTAGTAGAGAAGTGGGAGGAAGGAGTCCATTAGGATTGCTACCAGCTTAATTCAACATCCAATTTTTTAGGTTTCCTACCTGGTTTGGAGAGACAGCCTCAGCAGTTAAAGGGATTCAGCCCTTTCACAGGACTGAGTCCAGCTTCTAACACACATGACAAGTAGCTCACTAGTATTTGTAACATCAGCTCCAGCAGAAACTGACACCTTATTCTGAACTCAGTAAACATGTGTGAGCATGCACGGTCATGCACACGCACATGCACACGTGCATACACACACACACACACACACACACACACACACACGAACATACACATGCACACACCCCTTCCTTGCAAACACTGAAACCAAGACAAAAGTATGTGAGGAGAACCTAGCAACATTTGTCAATCAAACTTTTGCAAGATAGTTTATTTCCCAAGGCATTTTTTGGTCTGACTTTTATATCACAAAAGCATTGTTTGTATACATAAAGACAAGAATCAAGTTTTCCTGGTATAGCAAAGACACCGTAATCATATAAATCTATTTTAAATATCATACAATGCTATGGGGACAGAATAAGAATTAGTTGAACCCTGCCTGTCACAACTGATTTCACTTAGCATTCGAGAATTTCAGTCACATCTATCTGACTTTTAAATCCTATGCTTTAAAGGAACACAGTCTATATTTTTGTTAGTTGTGAACGTTATCTGTGGACTTGTAGTTACTAAAGGAGATAATTAGCTCTATACCCTTTTCTCTGTCACCCCTTCATATACTGAGACACTTCCCAATTTTTCTTATTTCCTAAACACCCTAAGAGGTGCTTATCCTGTGGATTAGACAATTCAGATTTATATTATCATTATCGTTTCTAAAATATTTAAATAGCATCAGTAGAGTGATACCTGTATCTTGTTTGCTTTTGTGATTTTATTTCTTTATACTGTTCTTTATACATCCTTTATTTTCCTATAACAATTATTAACTTACCTCCTAACTCTAGGAGAGCCCAAATTCTCTACCTAATATGCTTGTACAACAAATGCCCTGGCGTTCTTTGAGTAATGTCTCTTGGAACCTCGCATCTTTCAGCTACAGAGTCTCTTGGAGCCCTGCGTACTTCAGTTATAGACTTTTTGTTTCTAGGACTTGGTTTCTCCCATGTGCCCTCTGCTCCTTCACAAGTTCATGGCCTCCTTTTCTTTAATCATTATTGTATGTATGTATTATTACATACCTATTGGTATATATACATATATGTATATATATGCATGCATGAATATACAAATAAAATCTGCTGAATCCATTTAGTGTTGCTTGTATGTACATAATTTCAGTGCCAACCAGTTGTTATTATATAACCAATTAGGGGGACCATCTGTGGGGAAGATTAGTTAGCTCTCTCTCAGCAGTCATTAGTTTCCTGTAATTCTTTGTTTAGGAATGGGACCATGTCCCTTCCACATTAGCATGTCTATTGGTGTCATCCCTTATCTTTCATTTTGATGGGCATATTATTTAGGTATGAAGGGTGCAGCTTCCCTGTCATTTCTTGATCTCACAGCAGATCCTAGTCTTCTGGCTCTCACAATCATTCTGTTCTATCTCCTGCAATGTGACCTGAGTCCCAGGTACAGGAGTGGCTCTGTGGTTGCATTTCTTGAGGCTGGGAATCCTATGATCAGTTGTTCTGTGCATTTTGACCACTTGGGATTTTTCTGTAATGGTCTCTGGTGCAAGGAAAGCTTTGTTGATGAGGAGTGAGAGAACTATCCCTATCTGTGGGTATAGGACACATTTAGAATGCAGTCAGATACTATGTTGGTCTAGTTAACTGTTGCTAGTAGTTCCCTAAGACCCATGACCTCACTGGGTTTCTAGTAGGAGACATGATTTTCCTCCTGTTGAATGGGCCTTAAGTCCAATTTGACAGCTGTTGGTTATGGCCAATATAGTAAACCTCTAGAGACCTTTGACCAAGCTGGCCATTGGCATGTCTCACATAGTGCATGTGTCACACTGGGTAGGAATATTGATTGCCTCCCTTCCTGGCAGATTGCATAGAACCTTCTGCTACTATAAAAGTAGGAGGCTTTTGGGTCAGATCCAGCTTGAATCTGCTGTATTCTATGTCTAAAGTACAGACTGTCTTCAGCAACAGAGACTTATCTTCAACTTCTGGGACGAAACTAAGAGCAAGAGTCACAGCCTCTACTAATCCGGGAGTTTCTTCAACTACTCTGGTGAACAACTGGAAAGGAGCTTTCTCATATCTGTTACTGGGTTTTTTTTTGTTGGATGGTCTTCTTAATTAACAACCTCACTTAATTTCCCCTCACCTTTCTTCTAAATCGCCACTCTCCAGTTTCGTTTTGGTTTTTTAGACAGGACCTTGCTATAGAACCTTGGCTGAAAGGGAATGTACTGTGTAGATGTGATTTCTGTCTGTCTCTGAGAGTGTGGGATGACAGATATTTGCTGCCATATGCAGCTTTTCCTCATTGTCATGGCAAATATGCAATAAGTTCTGGTAGGAAAATAAAAGAAGGATTCACAAGATGAATATATTAAGTCCAGGTCTAAACTATGCTTATATTCCCCTGTTATTGAGATCCGTAACTAGTAGGTGGGCTGACTACAGCTTTACCATGGAGGTTAGTTTTTCTCTAAGATCTGTAAGCCATTGCATGACTGAATCTAGCTTTCAGTTGCAGTTAACAGTCTTCTGTGTTATATTTTCAAATTGTCCTTTCTCACTAACATTTTTAGGAATTTTCTTCGTGTGTGTTGTTCAATTGTCTCACAGCAATGGCCTTAGTGTGGATTGTTTAGAAAAATCAATATTTGAACTCTTGGAAGTGCCCGTGACTTAATAATTCAAAATTTTCATTTCTGGTAAATATGTTTTATCTGCAGTTTTAATTTGTTCTCTCTCTCTCTCTTTAAAACCTGTATTAAAAATCCATACTTCTTATCTAATTTTATTGTTTTCCTTTGCAGTCTGTCTTTTGTGCACTGTAATATTTGAATCTTCAAGGGAGAAAATTAAGTGTTTATTCACCCACTAGATAGGCCACACATGACAGATTAAGTAATTCCAGCCAATTCTAACTGGCCGAACAAATGAGTTTAATTAGTATTAATCGCAGGGGTGTTGGACGGCAGCAAACATTAACTGCTTAGGTTTTCTTGGGCATGGGTTCCTCCATGACAGAACATCCGTGGACCTAATCTTGTGCAGGTTTTATGTGGGTAACCCTGGCTGCTGAGAGTTCAAAAGGCTACTAAGGATTTCATATTCAGGGCACATTGTTATGTAATATTATGACTTTATATTTCTAAACTTTTAATTTGTGCTAGCCCAATTTTCATTTTCAATGTTTTTTTTTTCCAACGATCTTGGGTTGTTTCTTTAGATATGTTAAGGTTTTGCTTTCATTAGATGAGTACAGTACGTGTCAGTTCCTTTGTCAATTTCCTTCTGTTTGCTTCCCTCCTCCACTTCTTCCTCTCCATTAACACTCTGTGTCTTATCTTTGAGGCTTTGCCCATTGTTTTAATAATTTTTGCATGCTTGAGCTATGATAATTCATAGGAAATTGCTAGAATGGCTGAATAATTGACACTGTATTTTTAAGTAACCAAAACGCAGAAATACTTGTAGAAGATGGAAACTAAAATTTGAACTCTTTACTACCTAGACTCCAAATTAATCCCTTGGTACCAAATTTTACCATCAGTTGTCCTTTTACTTAAGCTTTTAAAGTTATATTTTATTTTACTTATTTTATGTGTGAGGTGTTTTGTCTACATATGTGTCTGTGTATCACATTGGTGCCTTGTGCCCTTGGATGCTCTGGGAATGGATATTGACCGTTGTTAACTGTCTTGTGGGTGCTGGGGATCAAACTTAGGTCTTCTGGAAGAACAGCCAGTGTTCTTAATCGCAGAGCCATTTCTCTAGCCCCAAATCAATTGTTCCTGATTATTTGATCACAGGCCTTTCCTATTTAACTTCTCCAGAAAGCAAACCCCCAATCTGAAGTTAATGATTAAGGCCTAGTAAGACAGATAAAGAAAGACCATTGAGGGACATAGCTGTTTTCTTATAGTTCATAAGAAACCCTAGTTCTCATCTCTTCCATAGGTTAGAATGGCAGGGCACACAGTTCCCAAGCTCTTCCAATATTCTGCAAAAAAGCATTAGCTTATTGCTTTTTCTCTTTGTCTGAACTAGCCTTATATTGGTTAAATTATTCATTCTACTTCCCCAAATACTGACTTTTGAAATTTTCTGTTATTTATTGTATTCGCCTCTTGTAGCCTTATGCTCCTTTAACTTTGTATTTCTGTAAATCATTTTTAGAGGAGAAGATCTGTGTGTGTGTGTGTGTGTGTGTGTGTGTGTGTGTGTGTGTGTGTTCGTGTTCTAATCACTGTGTTGACATCATTTGGTTAGTTTTGTTGGACCACAAAATCCAAAATCCCAGGACAGTGGTTTATCTGAAAGTTGTGCTAGCCCAATTTTCATTTTCAATGTTTTTTTTTCCAACGATCTTGGGTTGTTTCTTTAGATATGTTAAGGTTTTGCTTTCATTAGATGAGTACACTACGTGTCAGTTCCTTTGTCAATTTCCTTCTGTTTGCTTCCCTCCTCCACTTCTTCCTCTCCATTAACACTCTGTAACATCCAGAAAGTTACAGAATTAGGTTCCATTTTCTCCAGTCTCAGCATAATTTCTGCTGTAACTTTTGTTCCCAGATTAAGTCACTAATTCACAAATGACTGACTTTTTATTCAAATCTTACCTCTGTCTCCTTATTTAATTCAATATCCAAAAGACTACAGTAAGTTATTTTCCTGTGAAATGTTTACATAAAGTGTTTCTCTATTATGTAGAGAATGGATTATTTTGCTACATCAGAGACAAGTGTTCTTCCCTTTAGATACTGTGAGATCACAATGATGAGCCTTGCCATTGGTATGATCTCTTTTCCATCTCTTCTTTTTGATATTTCCCTTTATTATAATAATAATTTGAGACTGTTTACCATAATAAATACTATAAATAAATTTAATAAATACAGAAAATATCAAAAGAATGACTCAGTACTAAAACACAGATGTGACCTTATTTGCCATAGTTTCATATATGCATAATGTTTATACAGAGAAAAGTGGAAGTAGGGAAGGAATAAGAATTTGCCAAAAAAATTTTATAACAACAGAATAGTTGTTTATACTTTATTTAATTATGCTTGGGAGAAATACAATAGAGAAAAAGGGGAAGTGATACTAGTTCTTGAACTTCAATGAAGCCATGTCCTCACCCCACCACATAGAGGAATCATTAAGGAGACATTATTATTACAATTATAATTAACACCACCATCATCATAATCATTATTATTGAAAGTATCTTTTACTCTAAACCTGATGTAATTATTGTCTCATAGGCTTACTGTCTTCATCTGCTAACCTAGGCCTAGTCCTCTAGAGCCTCTAGAAATCTTATCTAGGCTTGGAATGTTTTTAGCCTCTGAGACTTACAGATAAATAGGCTCATCCTTTCTAGCTCTTTCTAAACTCTGGCTGTCTGGTCAACTCAACTGTACTGGCTCAAAAATCCTATTCCATACTGACTGATTCAAACTGGCTTCTTTCAGCTCCTGAATGAATTGTTCTGTTTGTCCTCATACTAACTTTGGCAGTATGTTCTAATTTTTTGGCTCCTTCTCATTCTCTGGCTCATTCTGTCTTCAACTGTGTCTAGCTTGTTCTCTGTCTGCAATCTGTCTGTGTACAACTGTCCTGGTAAAATTGCCCTCTCTTCTCTGTCTCTCTGTCTGTCTCTCTGTCTCTGTCTCTCTCTGTCTGGCTTTGGCTCTCTCTCTCTCTCTTTTAAGTAGCCACTCTTTTTTGTCTGTTCTCATGAGAGTTGGGCATATCATATTCTGTCAAATCTTTCTCTGATTTGTCATTTTATCTGCCCCTCAATTAGATATTTCTTTGAATATGGTTGCTTCCTTCTACAAACTACCTTAACCTTCATTGTTTGGGATTAAAGATGTGTGCTAAGAGCGTGTTTGTATTCTAGACAGAGTAACCATATTGCTGGATTAAAATCCCATGCATGACTAATTCTTCTGCTGATATTGCCTTTTCATTTCTTTTTTTCTTTTTTTCTTTTTTTTTTTTTTTTTGGTTCTTTTTTTCGGAGCTGGGGACCGAACCCAGGGCCTTGCACTTCCTAGGTAAGCGCTCTACCACTGAGCTAAATCCCCAGCCCCTGCCTTTTCATTTCTTAATTCTTCAATTTATTGTGTAAAGGTTTGGGTTCTTTAATCTTTTCATGTTTCAGCATGTCTTTCCAACCTAAGTCATCAAGACTAATCTCGATAACCTAGCTCCTGGTAAGATCTCCTACTCTGTCAATCAATCGACCCTTACCCTTGCCTATCCTTTACATCCTCTATTTCAAAGTTGTTCTTCATGTCCATGTCAGGTACTTTAAAAATCTTCACATGCTGGCTATTGTTTGAAATAACATTTTCTCTAGCCAACTTGGCAAAAGTCTACTTGACTTGCAATATAAACTTTCCCATTTAAGTAAATGTTAGCATAGTCTATAAAAGGACTTAGCCTAAGAGAATTTTTGCTTCTTTTCTTACAATATAGCCCATAGCTAGTCCACCAGAAACAGTATCAAATCACACACAAACTGGTTCCTAAATAAATCCACATTAATTTGCTTCCTGATACTTTCTTGGTATGAACCTTGGTATCTTCTTGGAGGATCCCTTTCTTAGCATTTTCAAGATGTTCTCCTTTCCTATCTGATCTGGCCTGCCCTTTATACAACCATGTTTATCCTCTAACAAAAACTTATTTTAGTTCATGAAGATCTTAAATTTTACACCCCAGAATTATATTGTTAGTTGACACTGTGAAATGTTTTTTAAGTTACAATATTTAGTAAGTATGCAATAAAACATAGAGACAATCATTAGAATGACTCCTTCAACCAAGTACTGTTTCCTATCTAGGAAATATTATGTCCTTTCTACATGAGAGAACAACATCTCTGCTTGTATTTTCAAAATATAAAGTGTATTTTAAAAACACTTTCATAATTGTGGGAGGATTTGAAGATCTAGCACTTTATAAATAAGTGACTTTGGGCTGGAAATATAATTTAGACTCTTAGATATGTGAATTTTGAACATATAACTATTATTTCTGGAATTTTTTTTTTTTGCGTGTGAAATTTCTACCACACCAACAGTTTCTCCTAGAGTGTTGTTATTCTTGGCCTTTTCAACTGACAAGGGAAGAAAAGGAAAAGAAGGGAGAGAGGAAAGGAGAAAGGAAGTGTGGGGGGGTGTAAAACATGCAAAACCACCCTCAGCAAAAAAAAGAAAGAGAACAGTGAATATTCTATTAGCGGTAACAGCTCCTCTCCATAAAGCATCACTAACAAAACAGCATCAGTAACTTATTGAAGTTTTTCTGTTTCGAGTCACAGAACAAAATGTCCTATCAGACTTATCTCATTTAATATCCATATCAGAGTAAAACACTTAACAAGGTATCATGTGATTTGCCTCAGTTACACAGGTAGTGGCTATATGATAGAACAAATCTTGATCCCAAATATTATATCCAATGCTCTCAGCCTCGAGAGGACTCCTGTACAAGCTCCTCCATGTCGTGTCATTAAATAAAGAACTAAAATGTCCCAATAGCCTTCAGAGATGAGGTGAGAAACTGTGAATATCTGTGGTTATGACTCTTGTTTCCTCTATTGAAAAAAAAATAGATTGGGTTTCACGGTTTTAAATCACAAAGATTCCATTATTATTCAGGTTTTGCGAGGAGAGGGTTTGGAATTTTGCCACACAATGCCCTTTAAAGTAAAAGTGATAGCTGAGGAGCAATAGTGGGGCACAACTGATCTATTAGCACGAAGCTGCCCGTCTTGAGGGGTGTGGGAAGCATAATACATACTGCTGACTGTGCAGATTCTGAATTATTTTTAACACTGACCAAGCACGGATCTTTCAAATTTAGAAGTGTTCACAAATAGTCTCTCCAATTTTGTTCACTTGCTTTGCAAGCAGGCAATAACACTACCCTACGAACCACAACCAGAAGGTGCTTCCTCTACATCTTCCTCATTTTCTACACAATTAAAATTTACTGGAGCTTGGGGTAGACAGTATGTATGTCCCTTGGACCGAAGTTTACAGATCCCTGCATTCTTGGGCATTTGGGGCCCCTGGCTATAAATGACAGAAACTGAAACTTAAGTACGGAGTGAGTTTACTGACTCATGTATATGTAAATATTCAGGGCACTGCAGCCAGCTGTGTCTAGACCCAGGTGATCCAGCCATGTGATCAGAAAAGCTCCTTTGGGTCACCTATCAACTTTGTTTTTCTGTGTTCTTTAAGTCCCTGGCAGATAATGTTTAAGCAGGCAAAGGTAATTTATAGTACATATTTAGCTTAGTAACATCTTAATATCAAATGTGTGTCAGTCTTTGTTAGTGGAGCTCATGTCCCTGGCTGGATAGATACCATTGGTACCTTTTATATCTGGTATTTACTCCTAAGCCCTGAAACTCAGGGATGCCACATCAACTAAACAGGTATGTTTCAGTCCGCTACTGCTTTGAACCTATGACATAAACAAGTTTCACTTCTGAAGTCTTCTTAGAGCTAAGGATTCCAATCAGTCTCATCTAGATCCCATGCTGAGCATCATGATTCATTTTTATGTTAACTTGGCATTGCCTGGAATCACCTAAGAGCCATGATGAGGAATTATGTAGCTCAGGTTGGTCTGGGGACATGCCCAGGGGTTGAGATATTATTTGAGTTCCTTAACTGATATGGGGAGACTTAGCCTAAATGGGGGGCACCCTGGAAGAAGGAAAGCTCTCCTCTTGCCTCTCACTGAAAAGTTCCTGCTTTCTCTTGTTGCTGACTCCTCTGATATTAGAACTAGATTCTTTGGGCTGAAGGACTGAAGAACAGCAGCTCTCCAGGTGACAGATGGGAATACTGAATTACCAGCCTTCTGGACTGTGTAACTACTGGGTTCCTGGCCTCACCAGTGTGACACAACCATTGCTGGGCTGCTCCAATCTTACTGTGTAAACAGATCTAATAAATCCTCTTGTAATATAATTCATGATGTCAGTTCTGTTTCTAGAAGACTTGGACCAATAGATAAAGTGGAAGAGATGGTCCCTATTTTACTAGTGTTGGTCAAATAAAACAAGTCTAACCCAACAGAACTTTGGTTTAAGCTCAGTGACAGAGACATATGGTAATGTCCCCAACCTCTCATTTTGTCCACATAGTGCCAGATTATTTTTAAATCAATTTTATTTCCAGTTCACTTTTCAACGCCTGATCATTTTCAGGTGCTAGCATAGCTTGTATTAATCGTTTATTTGGGCTTTAATTAATGAAAGAATTTAAATCACCATAGAGAAAATGGATATTAAGTGGGCAGGGACTTAGCTGTCTAGGGCATACTTAGGGGACTATAAGAAATATTAAGGACAAGTTTATATTTCTTGCATTCCATTCCCAGGTAATGGTGAGTCAAAGGGCCTGATGTCACTGAGTTGGCTTGCTGTTTGACGAAACTGACATTCTGTGGCTTCATACACACCAACGGGGAAGTCAGACAATAACAACTGAGCTGAGCACTCTGTATGGCAAACACCAGCTACTCTGTTTCCGGTACAATAGTGAAAAATAGGAGGTGAGGATAAATTAATATAAATCATAAAATCAGAATGATAGCAGACATTTGCTAAAGCAGTAAGACACAAAAAGCCATTTTAGCATCCATAGTATATACATACATGCAAGAAGCATTTATCGATGAAAATCAAGTAGAAATTATAGAGAAAACTCTTCACAGCTTAAAATAAAGGAAACGGAAAAGGAAACGTTCTTCTGCCATGCTTCTCTTCCCCAGGCAGGAATAACAGTATCCAAATTGTATGGTCGTTGGGAGATTAAATGAGATAATGCTTTCTTATGCCAGAATCATATAAAGTCCTCAATAAGTGTTAATGTATTGCATGCAAATATCCACTTCTGCTGATTAATTTATGTGAATGAGAAAAACTCTCACGAGTTACCTAGGGCCTAGTCTTACCTAAACTTACCTGGTCGCCTAAACTTTAATTTTCTCTGAAGGTCTTGCAGCTTAATCACACACTTGCCAGTGCTAATGTTTCATAGATCAGGTTGATGAAGCTAATGTGGACAGAGCAGCGAGGGCATTCGATGTTGAAGGGACACTGTAGACAAATTTTCACTTTGCTAACCATAGAGTTCTGGGAGGTGCAGGGAGCAAGGGGAGGGGTGTGGGTTGTGATGCTACAGTACAGGAGCTCTACCTGGAAGCCATCAGATACCAGAAGTCAGCCTGCCAGCCCCTGTGGTGGTGCTTGAACACTTCACAAAGCTGTAGCAGGTGACCAGAGAAATATCTGGATGTATGGAAAACAGCCTCTTAGCATCTGCCCTCTTAGCAGCCTCTATACCCCCAGCCTCTTTTCTCTCCATTTCAAACTATTAGTTGTCCTGTGTTGGAGTCATCTAAGAAGCATCTTTCAGTAGTCCCGATTGATGCTCTAATGGCGTCTAAGGAAGCTTAGCTTTTCTCCTTCTTACTTCCTCCTACCCTTTCCCTTTGGATCCCACCAGAGATGTTGATTCCTCCTCTCAAATACTCGAGGTCCGCTCTGGGCGCCTTCTTCCTATGCCAGGTGAAGGCCCTTTAAGCATCAACCAGTAGGGTCTTTCTCTCTGCCTCCTCATTCCCGGCCAGGCTCTCCGCACAGCACAACAGGAGAACCTCAGCAAAGGTAAACCTGGCATTTTACTTCCTCATCCGCAATTTTAGGGGCTACTCCCACGCTACAAGTTAAAACCTGCAATCCTTTCAACGGCCCTCAATGGCCCTATGATGTCTCCCACTAAGCCAACCTCAGTTCTTTGGCCCCACCCTCACACAGGTTGGACCTTGAACCCGCAGTCATTTAGTTTTACCCAGTTCTCTGAAGCTGTTTTTTCTAGTTTCTGAATTTACACCTCCCTCCCCTCTAGTGAGGACCATGTCCCCTTGCATTTCTACAAAACACGTGCTTTCTAAATGTTCAGCTAAAACGCTCGTCTGTGCGCATGCGTGAGCGCGCCTGTGTCTGTCTGTCTGTCTGTCTCTCTCTCCCTCTGTGTGTGTGTGTGTGTGTGTGTGTGTGTGTGTGTGTGTGTGTGTGTAAACTTTCTAGATTTTGAAGGTTTTTAAATCCATTGACTCATTTATTTATGCGTTGGTTCAATATTTGTTTTTGAGTCTCCCTGTTTTGTTCCCAGAGAATTTTCTTATTCAATTGCAGCACGGTCCTTATTATATTTTTCCCTATCTTTTTCCGAAAGCACTTGAATTCTCTTAAAAGCAAGCACTATCTCTGTGTTTTAACCTAACCCCCATGTACATAGCCTGGTTCAAACTCAATACAGGTATCTGCTGAATTAAGGGAAAGAAATGGGAGGCAGTGGTGCTAGGCCATGGAAGCGGTGATCCTAATGGACGTCACCTGCATGGTACCACCGAGAACCAACTTCTTTCCATTCTGCCTCCCTTTGAAGAGCACTGGGTCACCCCGTGCCACCCCTTTTTTATTCCCCCTCCCACTTCTGCATCAAATAACTCCTCCTTCCCTTTGACTGACACTGCTCATGTAACACTCAGGAGGATTGCCGTGCTAGCTGCATAAAACGCTTATTACTGAGGTGAAAATTGAAGTGAAATAAAATCATAAAATACTAGGTAGCTGTTCAGGGGTCTAAAAAGATCTATAGAGAACCATCCTTTTCTTTCTCCCAAGGGGAAATAAGACTCCAGCCACTTTCAACGCCATTCCTGTCCTTCCCACAGGAAGAGCAGGAAATGGGTAATTGTCTTCCAGAATGACTGATGACTCATGGGTTCTCTTGATGGTGGAGATGTGTGAGAAGGTGGCTGGGCTGATTGTATATTCTGAAGAAAGTGAGCCAAGCACGAGCGTTTCTTGCTCTATGTTAGCTCACCACAGTGACAATGTGACCAGCTGTGCCATGGCTCTTCTGCCACTCTCTCCCTATAATGATGGAATGACCTCTTAAACTTGGAGCCCAAATTAGCCCTTTCTCCTTCAAGTTACTTTTGTTAGGTCTTTGTCTCAATATTTAAGAAAAGTTAGCACTGAAGACTTTAACATAGATGCCTCTTTGTGTCACTTAAAAAAATGCTTTATAAGAAACTATTGTAAAGTTGCTTTAGTTGGATAAATTTTTTGGGTTGATTGGACTACTTGTAAATATTTAAATATTTTAAATATGTAGTAGAGGGGTTGGAGCAGTGGCTCAGATATGATAGCATTTGCTGTTCTTCCAGAGGATCTGAATTCCTTTCCCATGTTAGGTGGCTCACAATTGTTGGGTGCCCACATCTCTAGTGCTGGGGGATCTGACAGGGGATCTGACACCCTCTTCTGGCTTCCATGGCACATATACACACTCACATATAAATAAAAATAAATCTTTCAAAACTTATTAGTAATAAATGTTATGATTTTTTTGGAAAATTGAGCCACAATGTAATTTTTTAAATTTAGAAATAATGAAAAATACAAGGTTTGGGATTTAGCTCACTGGTTGAGCACTTGCCTAGCATGTGCAAGGACCCGGGTTCAATGTCCAGGGCCATTAGAAATATATTGTAAATATAAGAATGGGTGTTCTTGACTTGTCTGGGGTGGCACATGCCTTTGATCCCAGCACTCTGGAGGCAAAGGGAGGCAGATCTCAGAGTTTGAGATCAGCCTGGTCTACAAAGTGAGTTCTAGGACAACCAGAGCTACACAGAAAAACCCTGTCTCTAAACAACAAAACAACCAACTAATCAACAAACAAATAAGCAGAGAATATTTTCAAGTTTCCAAGAAAATTAAAATACAATTTTATTTTCAATGCATTATGAAGTTTAAAATGAATTAGCTGTTGTACATAAGTATTTATATAAAGTGGTGCCCTTATGTATTTACAATATGTTTCATGTAATAACATGGATGTTGTTACAAACATTTCGGAAAATAATATGATGACTTATTAAAAGTTTGATTTTGTATTACTTTTGATGTAGTAATCCCAACTTACAAAGATCATTACTGTGTGGATTTTTTTTTTTTGGTGTTGTTTTGTTTTGTTTCTCATTATAACTGTCTCTCTTTAGCCCAGGCTGTCCTAGAACTCACTATGTAGACCAGGTTGGCCTAGAAATCATGGGTGAGTCATGAGCCTCTGCTTCCTAAATGCTGGGATTACAAGGAACAGAAAGATAAATCTTTGAAACACTAGTCTTAGAAGTCATGAAGGCCTCACAGAGAAACAAGCAACACTAACAACCAGGCCTACACCCTGGTATATCATGCAACCTCTAAAAGATGTGTTGCGTAAAGGAGAGGTGAGATGGAGGAATATAAAGCTACCTAGCCTAAAACCTAGCCTCATTTGACATAAAACATTGTTTGCCCAATTTAATTTAGTGTGTGCCATGCTTTCTGGTCGTCTGGTAGTAGAGAAACAGAACACAACAACCGCTGCTGTGATCTGATCCAGTCCACAGGCTGGAGGAGAACCCAAAATAAATCCACTGTGGGGGTTAGCCCACCTTCCCGTCTGCACCATCAAGGTGGGGGGAGAAGGGATGGGGCCACAGGACCAATTGAGAGCCTTACTTGAGTCTTGCAGGCTCTCTTCTACGAGGGACTCCTGGTTTGTTATCTCTCTTTGATTTGTCCTTATTTTTCACCTACTTTGCATAAGCCTATAAGCCAATGAAAACACATCCAAGCCTATTAAAGGTTTTAAACTCACCATTATTACTGGCAAACCAACAGTCTCTTTTTCAATTCTCCTTCTCGGTGGCAAGAAAGTTTTCAGTTTTGTTCAGTAAATCCTCTTTTTGCTAGGATAGGTGTCTCTTCACGTCTTTGCTCTTGAAGTCACACAGAACTGATCATAGAGCTATTTTCTTTCTTAGAAGGGGGTATTTGTAGGACTGAGGACAAAGTTACAAGACTCAAGAAGCCAGCACCCCAGTGTTATACAAGTAGTACTCAATTGCAGGGAGGAAGAGAGTCTTTTCCATGTTCCATGGAGCTGTCTACACTTCAGGTAGTGAGCTTCAAAGACAGCTTTCAGGAGTTGTCACATGTGCTAAAGTTGGGGGATTAGGGGGGTGCTTTTGGTGATGTAGCTGCCTGTGAATCATGTGCTCCTGTAAGTAACCCCAGGTGAGCTCACTGGTTTACCAAGCTAAGACTTACATGAAATCATTTCTGGATTCTTTTGTCAGTACCACCCCAAAGTCTGGGGTGAACAGACATTTGTTCATGTTTACCCAGGAAATATCAAGAACATGTCTGCATGCCAAGAGTGAGGGCAGTATAAGACCAGACATCTTACCTGAAGAAAGGAAGTATTTGTAGAAAAATACTATTTGAGAATGTTGTTTGCCTGAGTTTTCTTGGTTAGACTGTCTACTCTTTCTCATTGCTACGCAACATAACTGACCAACTGACTGAAAACTTAAAAGCCTATATAACATACTTATTAAATGGAGTAAGGGCAAAATTGTAGCCTTGCTATGAATGTAAGTATTATTGAGAAATTATTTTTTGGGGTTTTTAATAAAGGAAAGATTTAGGAGATTACTAAATGAAGGTGTGGGAATGCAATCTCTAAACAGGGAAACAGGCAAAAGGGAATTTCCAGACATAAGCCAAGTTTTTCCACTTGACAGTTTTGCCTGAGGCCTATCCTGTTTGTCCTTATCTGGGCTCAGATAACTGGAAGTTGAGCCCCAAAGGCTTGTCCTTTGTTCTGCATGATGGAGCACAGGAAGGCCTAAAAAATACTTACTAGAGTCTGTTGAGGAGAAAAAGCTAGTAGAGGTTGGTCTACTAACATGATTCCTTAAAAATCTTTCTTCTGCCTAATTTTGTTTCTTCAATACAGCTCCTTTGTGTTTATGGATTCCTTTAAAGTGTTTTCTCTTCACTATCTCTCTTTTCTTCTTTCCTGCTCTAAGCATTCTTGTTTTTATTGATTTTTTACTTTAACCACCCTGCATTTTGTGGGAAATGGAGAGAGTTTATAAGAATTAGTCAATAAATTCTGTGCTAGGACAAAGGAAAGGCATTCAGCAGAAGGTTATGGTCAACTCATCTGCTTACATTCTCAATTCACTGTGATAGGGATTTGGTTTAAGTGTTGCATAAAGATTTTTAATGATTTTTTTAAGGAATGCATATACAGATGCTTATCAGAAGAATGTTGACATTCTAATGAAGGATTTTAATTATTTACTCAGCTAATATTTATCAAGCAATGAATATTGCTAGCTGCTAAGGAAAGTGCAGTGATACCCTAACTAATCCCATGCATCACTAATCTTATGTGGAAAAGAGAAAGAAAGAATGGATAAACAAATTATATATTGAACACTACTGGGGAAAAAAGAAGTTTAAATAAATTGGGATAGTGACTGTCAAATAGGAGAAAGGGTATATACAATTACATCTAGAAGACAGTCTGAAGCCATAGGGAGCCAGCCAGTCTAATATTTAGAGGAGTTCCTCTGTAGGTAGAGAGATCAGCAAGACCAAGGCACTGGAAGTATGAGTGTGTCTGAACTAAATCCATGGAGAGCTAGTAGCTGGGTGGATGGTATAGAACAGTGTCATGAGGGGTTAGTGACAGCTATGAGAGAGTCAAATTAAGACCTTCAAAGTCACTGGAGGGACTTCTGCTTTTTCTGAAGGATAGTGAGATGCCATATAGATTTGGGTTGAACATGGCTGTGAAATACTCTCCCTTGACTAAGTCAGTTTGGTTGCCTTAAGAAGAGACTAACAGAGAACCCAAAAGATCAAAGAAAATTGAGATGGGGACAGGATGGAAACAGACATCTTCGAAGCTGGGAAAATAAATGCTTCTAACAGTGGTCAACAATGTTAATGTTGCCACAAAGGTGCATGAGTTTGTCTTCTGCTTTTGGCAGAGAGGAGAAGGTGATTTGTTTTAGTTGTGAAGAGACATCATGATCACAGCAGCTTTTATGAAGGAAAACATTTAACTGGGGATGGCTTACAGTTCAGAGGTTTAGTCCATTATCATCATAGTGGAAAGTCTGATAGCATGTAGACATAGTGCTGGATAAGGACCTGAGAGTGCTACATCAGGATTAGCAGGTAGCAGGAAGTGAACTGTGAGCTTCTAGGCCTGGTTTGAACTTCTGAGACTCCTACCCCAACCCCTAGCCCCACTCCCTATGGATCTATAAGGTCCATTTTTAGTCAAATTACTACAGCAAGCGATGCTGACAGTTTTCAAGAAGTTGTTACTTCAGAGATTGAATAAAGTCCTTTCAGGAAACACCAGACTGGAGGAAATCAAGAGAGTAGCTTAGTATAATGTATCAGTTTGATATAAATGAGCAAGAAAGAAGTATAAAGGGGGGAGTAGAAGGGAAGTTGGGCTATGAAATCAAGCAAGGTGCTTTGATTTTCTTGTTTCATGGTGGAAATCTATAACAAGATCCTTCTGAATAAGAGGTAAGTGGTGACATAAAATAATCGTTGGGACAAAACTGCTGAATAAGGTAGAGGAATAACACCTAGTGCATACACTTGGGGGAAGAGAATATAGTCGGAGTTAGATAAAAAGTATGATCCATCACAAAAATAAATTCAAGTACTTTCTAGAAAAACTCTTGTAAGGAAACATAGACATTCTTTTATTGGAAATATATTAGCAATGAAATCTGAGGTAAGGAGGCTGGTCAGAAAGTACAAAGAAGTGTATGAAAGATGTTGACGTTTGGAGGAGAAAGGTTAAGTATTCAGACAGTGTTCATTCTGAGTAAGGGGAAGATAAACTGATTGGAAATGTGTGTTAGGATTTGATGAGTACATCATGGGCCAATACTACCAATGTGGTAGTCATGCACTTCAAGTAAAATGGATCAACTCAGTTACTCAATTATGTGTCTTGTCTAGTCATGCCAAGCTTCTCTGAATCAGGCACAGAATAGGAAGGAGCTGTTGTCAGGCTAAACAGTGGATAGGAGAATGAAAGATGGGCAATGATGTTGTCAGAGGAATGTAGGAGATCATGAAAAGGATAATATTTGGTATCTGTTATATTGGGTAAGGAAGAACTTGAAGTTGTGATAAGACAAGACAAGTGAAGGTTGACAGGATTGATCTCCCAGCAAATGAAGAATATCCTTCTTTTTGTTTTGTTTTTGCAAGCACTATTAAAGAGATAAGCAAAGAGAGGTGACCATAATCAGGGCATTTCAAAAAGAGGTTATTGATATCTACCATCAAGGCAACAAGAAGATCTTCTATAGTTGGGAGGAGGTGGAAAAGGGAGGCAAAAATACTATCATTGGACACATGGAGATCAAAGGACTAAGAACAAAGACAGTGAGGGGATATTTTATCACAGGGTCCATGTGGACACAGAATGACCAATCTTGGAACAGTCACAGAATACTGGTGGTTTCTGAAAGCAAATTTTAATGTTTCACTTAATGAGGACCAATGGCCTCAGGTTCAACAAATGGCTAGAATGAGATGGTCAAATGGCATGATCTTCCAGAGAACTGGGAATTTTTTGTTTTGAGGAAAGGGGATCTAGTTGCATGGAAATTACAACACTACAATGGTTTTAGATTTATAATATATAAGAGAGAAAAATGCCACCCTTTTGAAGGGTGTGCAGTGTTCACAAGCATAAGCAGGCTTTAGTCTGGGCCAAAAAGTAAAGGAAACACTTACAAGGAAGAAGAAACATCAAGTAAATGAGTTATCAGGAATTCCAGAGGGTGTGTTGGCAGGATTTGGAAGATTGTTCCAGATGAGAGACAGTTCAAAGCACTTTGGAGATCTGAGAGTTCAAGTGGTGAGAGATGACTTGTGGTTTCCAGGATTGACTGAGGTAAAAAGGAATGTAGGGCCTGACAGGATTAGCCCAGAAAGATTTTCATGTCTTCGTAAGTGATTACTCAGCCATCACATCATGTTGGGAAACATGAGGAAAGCTTGGAAGGGCGAGAAGCAGGATGTAAGCATTTTTGATAAACATGCTTAACTTTTTCGTGGGAAACTGTTCCTTTAGCACTACAGTTTACTCATAGAGCGTTGAAACGGTGGTCTAAACACATCTGGTAAAATTATGATGACCATTGCTTCATCACTGATTGTTGAGTACTTACTTTGGATATTATTGAGATAAGTGACTTATGCTTATTATTTTATTTGATTCCTCAAATAATATTGTAAGTTGGTATAAAAGTAAGTAACTTCCATTTCCTGGTTATAAAGTCATCTACAATTGGACTAAGAGTTCTTTGAGTCCAGTGTTAATGATAAACAATGGCAAGGATACAGAGGTTTGAAATACAGAGGGGGGATAGTGAAGTAATGGTGTGGTCCTAGCAGTAATTTGATGCCAGAAATACACGATCTTTCAGCATTGCACTAGGCCACAGCTTAAAAGCCTTAAGATACTTCCTGGTTGCTGCCGCCGCAGAGAGCCCGTGGGCAGCACCCCGCGAGCAAACTTGAGCCTCGGGACCACAGGTAAGACCAACTTGTCTGCTGCAAGAAAGCTGCCTGGTGAAATCGGGACACAGAGGCAGAATTCCTCTAGGACCGGGCACGTCCTGTGTTTACCGGAAGTCCCACACCCTCAGATCCCGGCCCGCAGCAGCTCTCTGCTCCCAGACCCCTTGGGAAAGAGACCTCACCGCCTGATCAGGTGGGCACTCCTAAGGCTGCAGAGCAGAAGAGACCACCAACACTGCCCACCCCTGCCCACATCCCTGGCCCAAGAGGAAACTATATAAGGCCTCTGGGCTCCCGTGGGGGAGGGCACAGGAGCGGCAGGACCCCTGCCTGAGACACTGCCAGAACCTGAAGGAAACAGACCGGATAAACAGTTCTCTGCACCCAAATCCCGTGGGAGGGAGAGCTAAACCCTCAGAGAGGCAGACACGCCTGGGAAACCAGAAGAGACTGCACTCTGCATACACATCTCGGACGCCAGAGGAAAACACCAAAGGCCATCTGGAACCCTGGTGCACTGAAGCTCCCGGAAGGGGCAGCACAGGTCTTCCTGGTTGCTGCCGCCGCAGAGAGCCCGTGGGCAGCACCCCGAGAGCGAACTTGAGCCTCAGGACCACAGGTAAGACCAACCTTTCTGCTGCAAGAAAGCTGCCTGGTGAACTCAAGACACAGGCCCACAGGAACAGCTGAAGACCTGTGGAGAGGAAAAACTACACGCCAGAAAGCAGAACACTCTGTCCCCATAACTGACTGAAAGAGAGGAAAACAGGTCTACAGCACTCCTGACACACAGGCTTATAGGACAGTCTAGCCACTGTCAGAAATAGCAGAACAAAGTAACACTAGAGATAATCTGATGGCGAGAGGCAAGCGCAGGAACCCAAGCAACAGAAACCAAGACTACATGTCATCATCGGAGCCCAATTCTCCTACCAAAACAAACATGGAATATCCAAACACACCAGAAAAGCAAGATCTAGTTTCAAAATCATATTTGATCATGATGCTGGAGGACTTCAATAAAGACATGAAGAACTCCCTTAGGGAAACACAGGAAAACATTAATAAACAAGTAGAAGCCTACAGAGAGGAATCGCAAAAATGCCTGAAAGAATTCCAGGAAAACACAATCAAACAGTTGAAGGAACTAAAAATGGAAATAGAAGCAATCAAGAAAGAACACATGGAAACAACCCTGGATATAGAAAACCAAAAGAAGAGACAAGGAGCTGTAGATACAAGCCTCACCAACAGAATACAAGAGATGGAAGAGAGAATCTCAGGAGCAGAAGATTCCATAGAAATCATTGACTCAACTGTCAAAGATAATGTAAAGCGGAAAAAGCTACTGGTCCAAAACATACAGGAAATCCAGGACTCAATGAGAAGATCAAACCTAAGGATAATAGGTATAAAAGAGAGTGAAGACTCCCAGCTCAAAGGACCAGTAAATATCTTCAACAAAATCATAGAAGAAAACTTCCCTAACCTAAAAAAAGAGATACCCATAGGCATACAAGAAGCCTACAGAACTCCAAATAGATTGGACCAGAAAAGAAACACCTCCCGTCACATAATAGTCAAAACAACAAACGCACAAAATAAAGAAAGAATATTAAAAGCAGTAAGGGAAAAAGGTCAAGTAACATATAAAGGCAGACCTATCAGAATCACACCAGACTTCTCGCCAGAAACTATGAAGGCCAGAAGATCCTGGACTGATGTCATACAGACCCTAAGAGAACACAAATGCCAGCCCAGGTTACTGTATCCTGCAAAACTCTCAATTAACATAGATGGAGAAAACAAGATATTCCATGACAAAACCAAATTTACACAATATCTTTCTACAAATCCAGCACTACAAAGGATAATAAATGGTAAAGCCCAACATAAGGAGGCAAGCTATACCCTAGAAGAAGCAAGAAACTAATTGTCTTGGCAACAAAACAAAGAGAATGAAAGCACACAAACATAACCTCACATCCAAATATGAATATAACGGGAAGCAATAATCACTATTCCTTAGTATCTCTCAACATCAATGGCCTCAACTCCCCAATAAAAAGACATAGATTAACAAACTGGATACGCAACGAGGACCCTGCATTCTGCTGCCTACAGGAAACACACCTCAGAGACAAAGACAGACATTACCTCAGAGTGAAAGGCTGGAAAACAATTTTCCAAGCAAATGGTCAGAAGAAGCAAGCTGGAGTAGCCATTCTAATATCAAATAAAATCAATTTTCAACTAAAAGTCATCAAAAAAGATAATGAAGGACACTTCATATTCATCAAAGGAAAAATCCACCACGATGAACTCTCAATCCTAAATATCTATGCCCCAAATACAAGGGCACCTACATATGTAAAAGAAACCTTACTAAAGCTCAAAACACACATTGCACCTCACACAATAATAGTGGGAGATTTCAACACCCCACTCTCATCAATGGACAGATCATGGAAACAGAAATTAAACAGATGTATACAGACTAAGAGAAGTCATGAGCCAAATGGACTTAACGGATATTTATTGAACATTCTATCCTAAAGCAAAACGATATACCTTCTTCTCAGCTCCTCATGGTACTTTCTCCAAAATTGACCATATAATTGGTCAAAAAACGGGCCTCAACAGGTACAGAAAGATAGAAATAATCCCATGCGTGCTATCGGACCACCACGGCCTAAAACTGGTCTTCAATAACAATCAAGGAAGAATGCCCACATATACTTGGAAATTGAACAATGCTCTACTCAATGATAACCTGGTCAAGGAAGAAATAAAGAAAGAAATTAAAAACTTTTTAGAATTTAATGAAAATGAAGGTACAACATACCCAAACTTATGGGACACAATGAAAGCTGTGCTAAGAGGAAAACTCATAGTGCTGAGTGTCTGCAGAAAGAAACAGGAAAGAGCATATGTCAGCAGCCTGACAGCACACCTAAAAGCTCTAGAACAAAAAGAAGCAAATACACCCAGGAGGAGTAGAAGGCAGGAAATAATCAAACTCAGAGCGGAAATCAACCAAGTAGAAACAAAAAGGACCATAGAAAGAATCAACAGAACCAAAAGTTGGTTCTTTGAGAAAATCAATAAGATAGATAAACCCTTAGCCAGACTAACGAGAGGACAAAGAGAGTGCGTCCAAATTAACAAAATCAGAAATGAAAAGGGAGACATAACAACAGAGTCAGAGGAAATTCAAAAAATCATCAGATCTTACTATAAAAACCTATATTCAACAAAACTTGAAAATCTTCAGGAAATGGACAATTTCCTAGACAGATACCAGGTACCAAAGTTAAATCAGGAACAGATAAACCAGTTAAACAACCCCATAACTCCTAAGGAAATAGAAGCAGTCATTAAAGGTCTCCCAACCAAAAAGAGCCCAGGTCCAGACGGGTTTAGTGCAGAATTCTATCAAACCTTCATAGAAGACCTCATACCAATATTATCCAAATTATTCCACAAAATTGAAACTGATGGATCACTACCGAATACTTTCTACGAAGCCACAATTACTCTTATACCTAAACCACACAAAGACCCAACAAAGAAAGAGAACTTCAGACCAATTTCCCTTATGAATATCGACGCAAAAATACTCAACAAAATTCTGGCAAACCGAATCCAAGAGCACATCAAAACAATCATCCACCATGACCAAGTAGGCTTCATCCCAGGCATGCAGGGATGGTTTAATATACGGAAAACCATCAACGTGATCCATTATATAAACAAACTGAAAGAACAAAACCACATGATCATTTCATTAGAGGCTGAGAAAGCATTTGACAAAATTCAACACCCCTTCATGATAAAAGTCCTGGAAAGAATAGGAATTCAAGGCCCATACCTGAACATAGTAAAAGCCATATACAGCAAACCAGTTGCTAACATTAAACTAAATGGAGAGAAACTTGAAGCAATCCCACTAAAATCAGGGACTAGACAAGGCTGCCCACTCTCTCCCTACTTATTCAATATAGTTCTTGAAGTTCTAGCCAGAGAAATCAGACAACAAAAGGAGGTCAAGGGGATACAGATCGGAAAAGAAGAAGTCAAAATATCACTATTTGCAGATGATATGATAGTATATTTAAGTGATCCCAAAAGTTCCACCAGAGAACTACTAAAGCTGATAAACAACTTCAGCAAAGTGTCTGGGTATAAAATTAACTCAAATAAATCAGTTGCCTTCCTCTATACAAAAGAGAAACAAGCCGAGAAAGAAATTAGGGAAACGACACCCTTCATAATAGACCCAAATAATATAAAGTACCTCGGTGTGACTTTAACAAAGCAAGTAAAAGATCTGTACAATAAGAACTTCAAGACACTGAAGAAGAAAATTTAAGAAGACCTCAGAAGATGGAAAGATCTCCCATGCTCATGGATTGGCAGGATTAATATAGTAAAAATGGCCATTTTACCAAAAGCAATCTACAGATTCAATGCAATCCCCATCAAAATACCAATCCAATTCTTCAAAGAGTTAGACAGAACAATTTGCAAATTCATCTGGAATAACAAAAAACCCAGGATAGCTAAAGCTATCCTCAACAATAAAAGGACTTCAGGGGGAATCACTATCCCTGAACTCAAGCAGTATTACAGAGCAATAGTGATAAAAACTGCATGGTATTGGTACAGAGACAGACAGATAGACCAATGGAATAGAATTGAAGACCCAGAAATGAACCCACACACCTATGGTCACTTGATTTTTGACAAAGGAGCCAAAACCATCCAATGTAAAAAAGATAGCATTTTCAGCAAATGGTGCTGGTTCAACTGGAGGTCAACATGTAGAAGAATGCAGATTGATCCATGCTTATCACCCTGTACAAAGCTTAAGTCCAAGTGGATCAAGGACCACCACATCAAACCAGATACACTCAAACTAATAGAAGAAAAACTAGGGAAGCATCTGGAACACATGGGCACTGGAAAAAATTTCCTGAACAAAACACCAATGGCTTACGCTCTAAGATCAAGAATCGACAAATGGGATCTCATAAAACTGCAAAGCTTCTGTAAGGCAAAGGACACTGTGGTTAGGACAAAACGGCAACCAACAGATTGGGAAAAGATCTTTACCAATCCTACAACAGATAGAGGCCTTATATCCAAAATATACAAAGAACTCAAGAAGTTAGACCGCAGGGAAACAAATAACCCTATTAAAAAATGGGGCTCAGAGCTAAACAAAGAATTCACAGCTGAGGAATGCCGAATGGCTGAGAAACACCTAAAGAAATGTTCAACATCTTTAGTCATAAGGGAAATGCAAATCAAAACAACCCTGAGATTTCACCTCACACCAGTGAGAATGGCTAAGATCAAAAACTCAGGGGATAGCAGATGCTGGCGAGGATGTGGAGAAAGAGGAACACTCCTCCATTGTTGGTGGGATTGCAAACTGGTGCAACCATTCTGGAAATCAGTCTGGAGGTTCCTCAGAAAATTGGACATTGAACTGCCTGAGGATCCAGCTATACCTCTCTTGGGCATATACCCAAAAGATGCCCCAACACAGAAAAAAGACACATGCTCCCCTATGTTCATTGAAGCCTTATTTATAATAGCCAGAAGCTGGAAAGAACCCAGATGCCCTTCAACAGAGGAATGGATACAGAAAATGTGGTACATCTACACAATGGAATATTACTCAGCTATCAAAAACAACGAGTTTATGAAATTCGTAGGCAAATGGTTGGAACTGGAAAACATCATCCTGAGTGAGGTAACCCAATCACAGAAAGACATACATGGTATGCACTCATTGATAAGTGGCTATTAGCCCAAATGCTTGAATTACCCTAGATGCCTAGAACAAATGAAACTCAAGACGGATGATCAAAACGTGAATGCTTCACTCCTTCTTTAAAAGGGGAACAAGAATACCCTTGGCAGGGAAGAGAGAGCCAAAGATTAAAACAGAGACTGAAGGAACACCCATTCAGAGCCTGCCCCACATGTGGCCCATACATATACAGCCACCCAATTAGACAAGATGGATGAAGCAAAGAAGTGCAGACCGACAGGAGCCGGATGTAGATCGCTCCTGAAAGACACAGCCAGAATACAGCAAATACAGAGGCGAATACCAGCAGCAAACCACTGAACTGAGAATAGAACCCCCGTTGAAGGAATCAGAGAAAGAACTGGGAGATCTTGAAGGGGCTCGAGACCCCATATGTACAGCAATGCCAAGCAACCAGAGCTTCCAGGGACTAAGCCACTAACTAAAGACTATACATGGACTGACCCTGGACTCTGACCTCATAGGTAGCAATGAATATCCTAGTAAGAGCACCAGTGGAAGGGGAAGCCCTGGATCCTGCTAAGACTGAACCCCCAGTGAACTAGACTGGTGGGGGGAGGGCGGCAGTGGGGGGAGGGTTGGGAGGGGAACACCCATAAGGAAGGGGAGGGGGGAAGGGGATGTTTGCCCGGATACCGGGAAAGGGAATAACACTCGAAATGTATATAAGAAATACTCAAGTTAATAAAAAAAAAAGCCTTAAGATAAACTAACTCATTACCCTAGAAGCTCAACTGTTCATGATGTGTTCATCAAATAATAGCCAACTATAAGAAATATAATATATGCCCATCTAGACCAAGTAGCACAAAGAACTGATGATCCCTGTAACTCTGAGGAAGGTAGAAAAGGACCAATTAGAGTCTGCCAGCCAAACAAAAGGCAATCAAAGACGCACATGTATCAAGCTTCAGTGCGTGTGCGTGGGGGTGCGGTGCAATAATTTTCTGATGCCATAAAGAAAAAGATGAGGACAATAGATCCATGGATGCATGGCTACATGTCAAGGTCAACAATAACGTAAGCTAAGGAAGTACCAGCCCCCTTTAAGTTGTATAGTTGTTTTTACCAAATTGGAAAGTTTGACAAGAGAAAGATTAGAATTAGCCAGAATGTTTCATTAATTTTCACAAACATGTGTTATTCTCATTATACAGGTGAGAAGAAAAAGATAAAGGTCTAAATATATTTGAGTCGAAAATCCATAGACCACATACAAAGATGAGAGTCAACATTTATAAACCATTTGGTCAACTTACAATTGTTCTAAGTGATAAAGCTGGAAGGAAAAATAGGAACCAAAATAAAGAGTAGCACAATAGTACATAAGAATTTTATCAATAATAATATAGATTGTTAAAAGATTTCTTATTCATATAAGACTATTCATGAATAGTTTATTATAAAAATTCTAAGAATATAAGGCTCTGAACATCTTATTTTAGAAATAGCTCATATATCATTAGCATACATGTGTCATATTGTTAACGAATTGATTCCTTTTTTTGGTGTAACTACATATATTTAGGGGTTAATGTATGCTGGGTATTTTTCTAGTCATGGTTAGATACTTTTTAAAAAAAATCTCTGTCTTGTGTGAAGTCAGGGTCAAGTAAAAGAAACATAAATCATTATGTATGGGAATTGTTAGAAGAAACCTTACAACTTGAAGAAAACAAATGCAAGTTTTCTGGCACGTAGCAGATGCTTTAAAATGATAGAACATAGTGTTCAGTGGAGGCAGACTTGAAGGACAGTTTCTTAATTAATGATTGATTGAGGAGGGCCCAGCCTATTGTGGGTTGGGTCATCCCTGGGCTTTTGTTCCTGGGTTTTATAAGAAAGCAGGCTGAGCAAGCCTCAGGGAGCAAACTGGTAAACCACATCCCTCCATGCCCTCTGCATCAGCTCCTGTATCCAGGATCCTGCCTTGTTCCTTTCCTGACTTCCTTCAGTGATGAACAGTGATTTGGAACTCTTTTCTCCCTAACTTGATTTTTCGCCATGGTGTTTCACCACAGCAATAGAGACCCTAAATAACACACACACACACACACACACACACACACACACACACACACACACACACAAAGTGTTAAAAATTACTAAGCTGTACGGAAAGGAAAACAAATTTGAGAAGACCTGATTCTTGGACCACAGTACAATTAGCAGGGAAAAGTAAGTTCTCCCAGGAAAAGTTTTAAGGACAAAGTGGTATGGACAAATTACACCTTTGATAGCAGGAGGAAAAAAAGTTGTAGACAGGGAACCCTGATAGAGGAACTAGGGAAGAATGGGGCTGAGAAAGAGATTTCAAAGGAAGACTAGATGTAATCCATGAAATTTCCTTCAAACAGAATCTATCTTGTTTTGTCTTTTACTTACTGGGGACTCAAAAGCTTGAGAGTCTGAATGCAGGAGTCAAACAATGGATAAACATATATATTTAGCATAGGTTAGTTACAGGAAAATGGAGCAGAACTTAGATCTACTAGCATCCTTCTCTTTTAATGTTAAGGAGCACGTGATACCAGAAATGGTCCTTAAGGGTTACATTGCAAGAGCAAAAAAGGTTCCTATGAAAATAGTACAATGAAGGGAATAGTTTTTAGTTATTGGCCAAAAGAAAAAGAATAAGGATGTATGTTCACATAAGTCAAATGGCAATGGCACAGAGACTGTGAGTGCATCACCTATGACACCCACAGTAATCAGATAGACTGAAGGGTAGGTTTAGTATCATGGAAGATAACACAACTAAACCTTTGAAAAGCTCTATACTGGCTAGGTTAGTCATGCAATCATTGTCTCATGTTTCAAAATTAGCTAGAGTGTATCACAGAACCTTAGAAAAGAGCTTACTTACTATTGCTGACTTAGTGCAATGGTTATGTTAAAGAATACAATTAAATATCCAAACGACTGGAGAGATAGAGCAGTCTAGAAATATGTATACAACCTTTAGCTCCCTGATGCCCAGGACAGCTATGAATGGACTCCAACACTAAAACTTAAAACAATTATGAGGGTTTTTTTTCTGGTCATTTTTTTGTGACTTAATTTTATGGTTCTCACTCATTTAGCATTCTGCTACAATGTCAAAAGTTCAGATATGTCTCTAGACTCTTTGATGCCTAAATTCAGGAGTTTTGACTACCATAGAATTAAATGTGTCTCCTTCAAAAGTTGGTATGTGCCCCTGCCTGGAAGCTGAAATCCACAGTTGAGTTTTCCCTGAGAATTCACCATGTAGACACGATTAATGCCTAACTCCAACCCCACCCACTTTTCTCTTCCCTAAAGACAGGAAGAGTGGTGTTAAGAATTTCAAGCTTGAAATTGTGCTTTTTTCTTTCTGATGATCAATCAGATCCTATGTATGAGTCCACTTAATGTCATTAGCTCAAAAGATGTTCCTATCATCCAAAATTAAAGGAGTAAGACTGCTATTTCAGAAAGTGGGACAATGACAAACACTTAGATTAATACATGTCACTAGCCCTCCTGTCACTTAGGAAATAAGTTTGAGGAAACCTAAAGGAACAGTATATATATTTTTTCCCTCAAAATGTAGATTAGGGCATATCTCTCAAAAATGTAGAGTTCTGGCCCCTAGGACTTCAGTTTATTCTTTTACTTACAGTAAGAATTTTAGAGAGAAATATATTCCACTCACACTTTACAGACTGCATGCCCCTTCGCTTTTATAGCCCTTGGTGACAAGCACTATGAGATAGGCACCTACATCACTGCTGTCCAATGTGACTCACTGCATTGCTGGACCTCTCCTATTCCATTAGTACTTTTAGTGATCCATAAAAATATTAGGGGAATGATGTATGCAAAAATGAAATATAGCTGGGCAGTGGTGGCATAAGCCTTTAATAACAGCACTCAAGGGGCAGAGGCAGAGGCAGAGGCAGAGGGGCTGAGAGGTAGAGAGAGGCAGAGAGAGGCAGAGAGAGGCAGAGAGAGGCAGAGAGCAGCAGCGACAGGCAGAGAGAGGCAGAGAGAGGCAGAGAGCAGCAGCGACAGGCAGAGAGAGGCAGAGAGGAAGAGACAGATCTCTGAGTTGGATGCCAGCCAGAGTGGACTATGCAAAGAGTTCCAAGACAGTCAGAGCTACACAGAGAAACCCTGTCTCAAAAACAAACAAACAAACAACATACAATAAACAAAACAAAACAAAAACAGGAAAGGATAGTTTTAGAGGCTAGCTATGGGAAACTTTCAGAGCAACCCTTTGGTGTTGTGTAAGCTCAGTTTGAGAAGAACTTGAGTGTACTCTTATTCTTACCATCGGTTGGATACATGTGGGGATGATGAAGGCAGATTATTGGGTTTCCATTTCCTGGTGTTTATTTCAAGAATTATTGTTTCTACCTGTCTCATTTCTTTTGGACCATCTGATTCTGCTAAGTTCCTTGAAAGGAATCTGGGCATGCATCTTCCCCTCTAACTTAGTAGAAAGATCACTGGATTTACTCATTAATGGAATCATGGCATCCCAGATAGACAGCAAGGATTAAATTTTACTTTTTCTAAGGCAGTTTTAATGCCTTCATCGCATCTAGGTTTTCAGACCACATCAATAGGAAAATGGGCATTCACACTCAATCCTAGAGCACTGTCACCCTTATGATTTTAATTCCTGGACCTTTTTAAGGCAAGTGGAATTATAACATGTATTCCCAGCCATTAGATCTTGTACTAAAATAATGAAGGCTTACTGCAACGTGTTCCCTCCTTCAATTTAGAAACTCAGGGCTCAGTGAGAAGCTGTTGGAAAAGGTGAGTGAGCTTAGGGCTGGGAATTTTTTAATGCTTAGGGTGTTCACAAGGACTGCTGAGGGTTGAAACTGGTCCTCGTTTATTACTTTTGAAATCATCCAGTGTGTCGGGACTGTAGCTTAAAGGAACTGACTCTTGTACATTTCTTTAACTGGGGAGTCAAAACACATGCTGACTCCTTTTGCCTGCCTGGGATCTTGGGGATCACATAGGGCATGAAGTAGTCTTAGCAACAAAAACATGTGTCTGTAGAAAAAAGGTGTCAAGCAATTCAGACGTGGTGCCATTAGAACTTAGTTACAGAGTATTTGGCTAACATACATGAGAGTGGAGTTTAATCCCTAGTGCTGGGGAAGGGGACCCTAGGGAATAAAGGAAAGAACATTTTACCTAGGATACAGTTATAGCAGCTCTGTTGAGATTGGCAGCCAAGTGGGCTGCCTGAGGATAAAGAAGTGGATTACTAAGTGTTTTTTATGGAGTCAAATTGGATGGGTGACACTTCAGGTCAGCTCTGGAGCGGTGGATCTGATGTACAGTTGGACAGGCTCCATGCTCCTTTAGCAAGCTGTCCTGATGATGACCTGGTAGAAGGGGGGGGGGAGCAGACACAGCTATTACAGCCAGGTAGAGCTGGGGAACATGTTCGTGGAAGTTATGAAATTCAAAAACTACTCCAGCTAGAAACAAAACCAATGAATATACCCCAGATTCCAAGGTTTCCCAAGTATTTGGTTAATTCTATCGATTCATATTTTTTTAATTCTATTTATGTTTTTAAATCCTGTTTACAATTCTCACTGTTTGGCTTTATTTAGGTTTGAAGAGTAAACATCACTTAGAGAGAGAGAGGGAGGTGAGATAAATACAAAGGAGTGCTCATAAAATAGTAAAGAAAAATGAGTTTAGCTACATGGAATTCTACTTTGTATGCAATTGTATGGACACATATTTATGAGGTTTTTGTTGTTGTTTGTTTGTGGTATATGCACATCCACATGTATTTGTTTCTGCTGTCCATGCGCATGTAGAAGCCTCAGGTTGACTTCCCTATCTGCCTTTGTTGTTTCTTGTTGTCTGCCTGATTTTTGAGACAGAGTCATTAACAATTCATTTTAGTTTGTACATGTGCCAAACAGTTCTTTGGGGCCATCGTACTCTGAAAAGTGCAACTGATCATGTTGTGGTAGCAAAACTAAAACTGTAACACAATAATTGTCCGTAATGCCCTAGTTATTCAGGAGAAACACTAAATAAACCTCTCTTCCCCCTTCCTTTTCTTCCCACCCCACATGCAGTCAATCAGCAAAGCTTGAGGCTTTAACCTCAATTTCTTTCACATCAAGCTCCATCAATATTATCTTTGCCCAAGCCTTGGAAGCCTTCCTTGGAAGGAAGTTGGTATTTGTAATGGTCTCTTAATTTGTCTTCCTAATTCTAACCTTCCTTCTCCACATTTTAAATCCATGGTCAGAATAGAGCATATAAAGTAAGATAGTACCATACCATTTGCTGGGTATTCGTTACCTGGCCTAAGATAAAAACCCAAAGTGCTTATTATGGCCTAGAGGGCTGAGCTAAACCTCAGAGCCTTCTGAGGTAAAAAGCTGCCACACCCCAACTTTATCGTTCACCTCATTACGGCTCACTGAATGACAGCAAGCATCCCTGGAACCTCCCCTCATCTATCGTCAGGCCTTGATCCTGAACTTTATTGAGGACTATATTTCTCCATGACTTTCACATTCATCTCATCTCACTAAAGTCCTTTCTTTCCAAAGGCACTCCTCATCCATCTCTTTATAGCACTTGCCCTCTTTATAGTTCAGTTTCTGGGCCTATTCATACAGAATTCTTTTATTGACTTGCCCATGGAGTCTAGCCTAGTGCCTGCCATAGTATTTTGGCAAATACTTGTTGACTACTGAATTAGATAAAAATCAGGGTCAGTCTCTTTAAGTAGTTGAAGTAGAAAAAAGTCGATGGGTGTGTGTGGGGTGATGTTCAAAAGTTATGACTACTCTTCTGTGTTTCTTTGCTTCTTAAAAAAGCTGACTTTACCTACCTTTCATTGATAATTTTTGTTAAACTCATCTATTTTTATTTTGTGTCTACGGTTGCTTTACTTGCATGTTATGTCTATACACCACATGTGTGAGTTTTATGGAGGCAAAAAGAGGGTGACAGATCACCCTTGGAACAGCTATCAACAGGTAGTTGTATGCCAAAATCTAGGCACAGGAAATTAAACCTGGGTCTTGTGGACAAGCAGTCAGTGCTCCTCATCATGAGTCACATCTAGCATTATTAGCAAAGATTTGCAAACCAGTTTAAAGGAAGAGTTGATGCCCCCTTTTAGGCATGGTTACTCTCCAGCAAACGTATGGGCTTGAGGAAAGCTGAGGATTGGTTATTAATAGAATCAGAGTTCCTAACAAGATCAAGCTTTGAATCAACAATTTTGCCAATGGTTAAGCATGGGGGGAAATATCCTGTTGTATATACAATTGTTGGCCACTTCCTTTCCTAAGCATTAGGAAGATAGAAATGCACACATACCTTAATCCCTCGGATTATATTTACTGAGCTCACACCAGAGGGCAGGTAGTCTTCTTCCAGCTGTGGCTATGACAATTGTTTCTGAGTCACATCTCTTTTTTTTGGACTTCTGGTTTGCTGACTCTTCTCATATCATGGACTTTAAACTAATTGGAGTGAATATTCTTATGGGCATCATAGTAGAGCATAGTACTTCAGATTTTAATTACAGCGATTACTTCTATAGCTTCATCTGAATTCTAAATTATTCTGTCCTGGAGGTTTTTCAAAAACAGTGACTCCTTTACTGATGAGTACCTAATAATGTCTACCTGAGGACTAAAGATTAAGATTAGATTATTTAGATCAGACAATACATGTGGGTCTCTTAAATGGTAGCTGGCACCTAATTAGCCATCTATTAATGTTAGCCACAATTTACTTCAGTAGCAACGTGACATCGTCCAAGTAATGGCAATGTGTTCTGATGTCTCTGTTCTCTTTCTCATCTATATTTTCATCTATATGTGAAGAAGTGTGAGACCTCATTCTGGTTTCTTGCCAGAGAAGTAGTATTTGGATCAAATGCCCCCCCCCCCCAAAAAAAGAACAACACAAAAAGAAAACCAAAATAATTTGGACACATAATTTTCATGACCATTTTTCTTATAACACTCAAAGAGAAGGCTCATATTGAGTGTTGTCTCAAGGCCCCTGGGACTTTCTATTCTAGACATTTTTCTGTCCATCATGGTGAATTTGCTTAAAATTTAGTTTAGCTCCACATAGCATTCATTGAACAACAATTATTGACTAGTTTCCAGGAATAGAGTGGTCACTCAGACAGTATTCCCATCCAGGGAGTACAGCATTTCTGGGATGTTTTCCTTTTGGCCGCATCTTCCAAAAGCCTTCTGGAACTATCAGTCTATCACGGATGAGTAAGTGCCAGTTCATTTCTGGATTTGGCACTAAGTCAATAACCTGTCCTCATTTTATCCCATATGGATTCTCACGGATTTCTAGGAGGGGGGGGTTAATGGTGTGCCTGAGAAAAGTTTTGAATCTGGCTTACATTATTTCTAAATATAAGCACATGTACCCAAGAAGTGTGATGTCCCTCAGTCTGCTACATGTTAGCCACTTACCGCTGTGGAACAGGGAGAAATGACACACATCAGTATGTCACATTGATCCTCAGAATAGGAGA
The DNA here is from genome assembly GCF_021556685.1 of Rattus norvegicus. Classification (NCBI taxonomy): domain Eukaryota; kingdom Metazoa; phylum Chordata; class Mammalia; order Rodentia; family Muridae; genus Rattus; species Rattus norvegicus. Next base: position 86,055,725 of record NC_141542.1, on the reverse strand, counting down.
AGAGGCTAGAAGGAATTTAAATATTATCAGATCTCAAAGGAATCTTGGCAATTATCCGGTCACCAGATCTATCTAAAACCGTAACTGTTACAATGCTGTTCCATTGACAAAGATGTGTGTATATAATTTTATTTAGAGAAGTCCTTTGACACATCTATACCCCTGGTCACTCAGTTGGTTTGTCATTTAGACAGAAATAAGAGCCGAGGCTTCTTATATATTTGGTTGTGAGCCTAGCCTTTAACAGCTGAGCCATCTCTCCAGCCTAGAGCTGAGGCTTCTTTTACTGATGCTCTATGTAATCGTGAAGTGTCTGGTTTGGTTTTCAACTTCTGTAATCTAGTGAGCTATTTGTATGGGAATTCTCAGCATTGCATTGCAATGCAATTTTAAATGTTAATTAATTAAGTAATTAATTAATATAGTATGTGGAAGTGGACATATACTATAGTATGTATTTGGAAGTCAGAGAACAAATTTTACATTGAAGTCGGTTCGTGAAACTTGGTGGCAAGTGCCTCTTTCCACTGTCAATTTTGCTGGCCCAGCAATATGTTTTTCTTTAAGACCAGACAGAGCTGATAAAGAACCAGGAAGATGATTTAATATTACATGAAAAAAAAATGTGATTCTTGTCACCTCGGGGAATTCCTTTCTCCTAACAGTTTTTTTTTTACAAGTTCAAGTTGCATGTATTGTTCACAGATGCCATTTAAAGGTCTTGAGAATTAATAACTGTTCTATTTGGACACTGCTTTAGGTCATTCTGTGCAGTCCTGCTCTTGAGAGTAGAAGGCAAGAGGCAAGAGCTAAGAACGGCCAATGGGTAAGCTACTCGTTTGCAATTACACTATAGAGACAGAGCATGAAATTACCTTAGTGTATATTTTGCCCAGTTAATTATTATATGTCCGAGTAAAATTGTACTCCAACAGAGCCTATAGATATTTTCAACAAGCAGGGAACCTTACAGCCCATTAAGTCAAAAGCTGACAGAAAGGACACCAGCTGAAAAGCATCCCCTCTAGGAAGATAAGATGCTAATTTTTAGAGGCACTCAGCAGTTGGAAAATCAATTTTTCTTAACGTTGAGAATTATTGAGTGGCTAGAAAAGCATCTTACTCTATGAAATATAGTCACTATTTAGTGCCTTTCCATTTTATCTACTATTTAAAGCTTACAACAGCTAGTTAACCAACTACTTATAAAATATATTTAATGTTTAGAGGCACTCAGTGTGGTTATAAAATGATTTTAAGGGTATACAAAAATGGTATGTTAACCACATTTCATGAACTATGGTTCCCTCTGGAAAAACAAAAACATTTTCCCTGGCATCCTGCGGCATCTCATCCTGAAGTTTGTAAATGGCCCATACTGCTCAACCCGGCTGCCTCGCTGGCTTTCGATGCCAGCCACTTTAGAGTACACACCAGAAAGATCAATACAGCCCTTACATAAGTGATAGAGTACCATGCACTCAAAGGCTGTTAGACTCTCCGATAAAGAATGGCTTGCCAGAGCAGTGAAATTAAGCAACATGCACAAAAAAAAAAAAAAAAAAACAGCAAAGAAGTGGTCGATCGTTCTGCAGTCTTTTCTCTGCACATGGGAGATGGATGGGTGCTTTGTGACATAAGATGCATTCAGATGAGACTTGGATCCTGCCATGTGTATGCATCAACAGGCTTATGGCCTATGAAAATATCAGAAGAGTCTAACAAAGGTCTTCTAGGAAAGGAGCCTTTTTCCAAAGGAGCCCGCTATGGACAGTTATAGCAAGTCATACACAAGGAGACTCAATGTCAAATTGAACTCAGAGAGAAAGTCAATATTAAAAATAATAGCACATATTTACCTCCAGAAAGTATCCCAGTCCATGAACATGCTCCCTATAATTAACTAATACCTGTTTTCATCACTGAAGTTTCATGGACCTGATTCTGGAGGGAAAGTGATGGAAACCTTGCTGTCAACATTCAGCTTGCAATACTGCAGTTGGAGGTGATTACATTTGTGTTATCTTGCTTTCCTCCTCGGTCTGTTTCACGTGGCTTGGAAAGCACCTAGCTCAACTCTGCTATGCCTATGCCAGGGAAAGGATGCGAAGAAGGACTGAGAGAAACCTGCTGCAAACCCATTCTTTGATTTATTATTTACTTAGTTGAGGGGAAATCTTTGTGGGAACCAGAGCCAGAGAAGAAACACTAAATTCTAATTGACTAATTGCTAGAAGATTACTACATACAGATTTGAATGCTAAAACCTTCAGGGAGCTCAGTGGTAGAGAGATCCTGTGAGTTTAAACTTTACTTCCAGGAGACTTATCAGGTTGTCAAAATAAAGATGAGAGAATATCCCCTTAGGCCTCTGTCAGGAAGGGCAGAGTGTGGCCATTTTGAAATTTACCAAGCTCTTCCAACACGATCTCTTTCACCAGTGCCTAATTTATTACTGTGTTTTCGTAAAAGTCCAACTAAGCTTGCAAACAGGAAATGCTGACTCTACTCCACTGTAACCATTAAGTCCTTCCTAAATTGGAAACAACTTGAAGCTCTTATGAAGATCATACCCTAGTACAGCGGTTCTCAATCTTCCCATTGCTTCGACCCTTTAACATAGTTCCTCCTGTTGTGGTGACCCCCAATCATAAAATTATTTTCATTTCCACTTCATAACTGGAATTTTGCTACTGTTACAAATTATAATATAAATATCTGATATACAGGATATGTGATATGCAAACCCTGTGAAAGGGGTTGTTATTCAACCTGTAAAGGGGTCTTGATCCACAGGTTGAGAACAGATAATGCACAGCCGGCTACTTACAGATAGAACCAGAGGACTCTATACATCTCCTCCCCGTGTAGTTTGGCAACTTATTAGTAGCAGCCTATTTACCACAGTTCCTTTAACTACTACGCCTCCCTTCCACCCAACATTCAAAGGCATTCTAAAAGCCAGCAAACAAAACTACAGGTTGGAAAGACACAACAAGCACCAAACCAACACATATATAGTAAGAATTCTGGAAAGACCACCTGAGGAATTTAAACAATAATGCTTAATATGCTAAAAGGCTCTAATTGGAAAACAAACAAATATAGACAACAGGCTTGGAGGGGGTGTGGTTCAGTGGGTAAAGTGTCTACTTTATGACAGTGACAACCCAACCTCATATCCCTGCAAGGTGGGAATGGCAGCCCACAAGAACCCCAGCAGTCAGGATGGAGAAATAGAGAATACCAGGACCAAGCTAGCTAAGTTGAAAAGAGGATGTCTGGACTCACCAAGACACTCAGCCTAGTACCAAAGATGGTGAGCTATTAAGGCAGGTACCCACTGTCTACTTCTGGCCTTCCCACATATATGTACATTCACTTACACATCTGGTTATACACGTGGACAGGTGAACACACACACACACAGTACATGCATGCACATGCATGCACATGCATGCAAAAACAAAAAAAAAAGCATGCAGGAAAAGAGTAACAGCAATAGAAAGAAGGAACTCTAAGGAAGAATCTTACAAGATAAAACAAAAAACCTACAAAGCCCTGAGAAGTTAAACATGGTAACAAAAATCTACCAAGGGTCAGGCTAACTGTGGTAGACTGGATGAACTAAGAAATCAGCAGGCAAGCCTGTCAAACTAAGTCCCTTGACCTTGTTAAGGTTAAAGGAAAGAATAGACACTATAAGCTGTCACTGACCTCATGTGTGTATTAGAGATACATGCCATCTGCATCACATAATGTCTCCTGCAATAATAATAATTCTTTAAAGTACACAAAAGAATGGGGGAAATTATATATGCATAATATATGTGTGTATATAACATATATGTACAAACATATGTACATATGTACATGTCTGTCTGTCTGTATGTATATGGCCCCTGTAGCCATCAAGTCCCTCCTATGTTGGAAACAGAATTTGAAGCCCTTATGAAGGGCATAGCCTAGTACCTCAACCTTCCCTTTAATATAGTTCCTCACATTGTGGCGACCCCCAACCATAAAATTATTTTCATTGCTACTTCATAACTGTAATTTTGCTATTGCTATGAGTTATAATGTAAAGAGGACAACAAAATAAATACAGCCTAAGCTCAATAAGATAACCAGGAAAGAAGAGAGAGAGAGGAGAGCAGGAATTAGACATAAACTGAGATTTTTATATCATTAGTGTCAGATACTATACTAAAGATCTGTGAATCTCAGAAAATAATAAATGATGACAAACGATTCTATACACAGCCATATTACATTTAACTTGCAATAAACTAGAGGTGAAGAGAGAAATATCAACTTGAAGAAGGGAAATATGCTAACATACAGAGGCGAAAAGGGAAGAAATAGACCAATGTTTCAGAAATCATGTAAGCGAAAGAATGAAATAATTGACCAAACAGGAAAATATGTTAGATTTTTTTATCTACTTAACATACCCTTCAGTGGGAAAGAGAAATAATTCTTCCAGCAAAAATTTAGAGGTTTTGCTGCTAGTAAAACCTTCTTGCTAAAAAATGTTTAAAAAGGTTCTTCATATGTAAAAAAGGAAAAATGAAAGATCATGTATGGAAGTGATATATGAAGGTAAAGGTTTTATTTTTAATTTCTACCTGAAAACCTAGCAGTTTGTTTAAAACAGTAATAGCAACCACGTTTTATTTGATGACTAACTTATGGATACTCTTGAACCAATTGGGAAGCAATATGGTGTTAATATATAACAGACCTGTAATAGTCATAAACGTATGCTGAAACTTCAGGGGAATAATGAAAAAATAAATGGTAAATGAATAAGAATGGTTGATGTGTTGACATAGAGAAAAAGCAAAGTCACAAAATGCTCAATTAGAAACCACAAGACAGGCTGGGAAGATGGCTCAGACGGGAAAGGTACTTGCATCCAAGCTGAACAACCCATGGTCTATCTCTGAGCCTCACGCAGGGAAAGAAAACAGCAGACTTTCACAGTTTGCTTCTTGACCTCTGAATGTGTACTGTAGTGCCCCCCCCCTCCTCCCCAACTCTCATACACACACATCAATATAATGAAAAATAATTAAAGCTACAGGAAGTAGAAAAGAGTGGGAAAAAAGAAAGAAAACAAACCACAAAGGCAAAAGATAAAGACTCACAGCAATTATAGTAGATATTAATATATCAGTATCAATAATCACTTTAAATATTATTGGCATAAATATACCACCTAACACACATTGTCAGAATGAATCACAAGATGACCTCTGTTGTACAAGAAACATAGTGTAAGTTTAAAGGCATATAGATTAAATATAAGACAGAAAGGTAGATCAAAAGAAAGCTGAAGTCGCTATATTAAATTCAACCAGTGCAAACTTCAAAGCAGTGTATATTAGCAGCAGAGAGAGGAACGTTACATAATGACAGAATGACATAGTGACAGAATGACAGAGGCTTCAATTGTTTAAGGAGATATTCTCTACCTAAAACCAGATCGTTGAAACGCTTGGCAGAACCTGGTGGTGGTCCAAAGAGAAATATTTGAATCCACCATTTAAGCCTCAATACCCTCTGTAAGTGACAGAGATACCCAGAAAACAATGGGAAGGAGATAGTTAATTCAAAAGCACTATCCATCAGCTGTACATCAGTGCCTCTGCTGGAACATGCCTGCTAATTAAGAGTAGAATAAATACTTCACCAGTCCGTGTTAAATACTTCCCAAGAGAGTTCGCATTCTACTCTTTCGTAAAATGGACCTAAGCACACTTGAAGAACAGAAACCATGAAGTGTTTGCTGTTGGTACAAAGTGAAATTAAAACAGAAATCGGTTACAGAGAAAGATGAAAAAAAATCTCCCAAAGACTCAAAGAAAACACACTGCGTTTGTAAGCCATGCACATGTACTGCTGACATATGCAAACAAAAAGAAGTGTTAGGTCAAACTGAAGGTGCAACTCACCAAACTTTGTGCTATCTAACAAAAGCCATCTCTTGAGAGAGGCATCCAGCACTGGTGCATGTATCAGGAAAGAATAGAGAGGGGAACTTAACACTCTAAACCTTCAGCTATGAAGTAAGTGAAAGGGAAGTAAATCTAATGGATGAAAGAAACAATAAAAAGTAGTAAAAAGGACTTGATAACAGGAACTCAGGAAGAAAGAGAAATCAAACACACCACAAATGATGTTAATCCTTGACTCAGTATCTAGCCGTGCCCTGGGAAAAACGAGAGGATTATCAATCGAAGGAGGTTGCTGTGGTCTTATGGGTATCACCAGGATCGTCACACAAGTACTTTGGGAATATGGTCAAGCAACTCCAACCTCATATTTGATAACTAAGATAGAACCTAACAATTCATTGCAAGGCAAAAATCTGTAGAACTCTCAAAGCTTATCAGTAATTTCAAATGGTCTCAAACACTGGACGTATAGCTCAGTGATAGACCATATACTTAATATCTGAGAAGCCTCGTGTTCAATTCTCAGCAGCAAAATAAAAACAAAACAGGAAGAAAGAAAAGAAAAGCAAAAAGAACCAAACAAAAATTTCTAAAGCAGAAGCTGTCAAGGCAAGATGGTTCGCTGATGAAGTCTCTTAAACATTTAAGCAGGAACTTGTTATTATTTCCTTATGATCCAGAAGACAGGAGCAGAAGGAATGTTTCTGAACTCGTTCTATGAGGCCAATTCTACTCTAACACAAAAAACACACAAGGAGTTACATGGAAAGAGGGACATAGACCAATAACTCTCAAATTGATAGAGGTAAACAATCAAATCCAAAAATGTTTAAAAGTAATTTTATACTGTGACAAGTTAGGACTCACTGATTATAAGGCTGATTCAACAGTCAAATAGCCTATCACACCAGCCATCTAAAAACAAATAAAATGATTATAGTTTCAGAATCAGAACGTATTCCACAAAATTCAACACCCACTCTCACTAAAGCTACAGAGAAAAATCAGAAACGGAGTGGATTTACCTCAACCTGGAAAAAGCAAAAGAAAATGTTTCCAAACTCTACAGCTAGCATCTAAGATGAGAAAGGCATTTGTACTCCCTCACTGTGCCCTTTTGAGGATATACTGGATATCTTGGCCACTTTGAAGCCGGGAAAGGGAATAACAATCAAAATGTAAATAAAAAATACCCAAGCTAATAAAGATGAAAATAAAACAGTATACAGATATTAAATAGTTAAATTCTCCTGATTCAGAGACAACAGAATAGCAAGTACAAAATCCAAATGAATCAATCAAGAATATTTTGGGACTGGTGAATAACTGGAGCAAAACTGGAGGATACAAGTGCCCTTTGCTTCCCCTCCCCATATTTATTTATAAGTGGAGGTGGGAGAGACGGGAGGGAGATGGAGAGATCTCTGTCTCAGGCGGGTATGCATGTGTCCCAGCCAGGGTGCCTAGGATGGAGACAATTTTCTGGAACTGGTTCTGTCCTTCCACCTTGTGGCTTCTAGGGATCAAATTCAAGGTCTGAGGCTTTGCCTAAGAAGCACCTATTCCCTCCCGGGCCATCTCACTGGCTCCCGTGCTTTATTATATACCAGTGTTCAACAATTAGAGTTCTGCTGGAGTTCTAAACGTGCCACTGTCTACATTAGCATCCCCTTAAATGAAGTGCTCGGGCACAAATTTAACAAATTATCGTTAAGTCATATATGAGGACCTCCACTCCCAATCAAAAAACTAAATCGATAAAAACCTATGTTCATGGTAAAGACATTAAAATTGCCAATATATTCTACATTGATCTATACACCACTGCATTAGGAGCAAGGTCTAAGGCAAACTCTCTCCCCTCCTGTCCCCTCCCACTTCTTTCTCATCCTGGAAGCTAGAGGAAAGCATTCAAAGCATTCACTCTACTCAGGCATTTCCCACTTTTTCATTTGTTTGTTTTTGAGACAGTTGTCCCTAGCTTAGAAATTAAACTCAGCAAGTAGGTTATATTGGCCAGCTAGCAAGTTCCAGGATTCTGCTCATTCTGCCTCCCCAGCGTCAGGATTACAAGTGTGTCCCATTACTTCTGGCATTTCTTTTCTTTTTATAAAATATGGGTCTTGGCATCAAACTTAGGCCCTCAAGCATTTTACAGACTTAGCTATTACTATAATCCTCAAGACTCAGTCTTAACTTGTATACTGAGCAGTTCAAGACCCAGGGTGGCCAACCCAGTATTGAAGAACTATCGGAGACATAGCTCTTGTCTTCTGGAATTAGAATGAAGTCACAGCCATCAAGGTAGTGCAATCCATATCCAAGAACAATGGAACGGAATGGAGACTTCAGACAGTAGCTACAGTACAGTTAAATTATCTTTGGTAAAAGAGCAAGGTAAGACAATGGAGAAAATAATGTTTTCTACAAATGGTGCTGAAGAAGGCACACATATATACAAAGATTTCCCAACCCCTGGAAACATTCTCCCAATACTGATAAAAGCAAATGCTTAAGTGGACACCAAGCAACCGGAGCTATGATTCACTCTTAGATGGAATGAGAAACTGTGTGTTGAACTTAGCAGACAGTTTTGCAAGGTTTCTCTTGTGGTTTATTTTGCAGTGCTGGCGGCAGACATTCTGGTCTCATGCATCCCAGGCATGTGTCCTATGGCTAAACTATGCGCTCAGCCAGGCGGTCTCTTACAACACCTAACATAGCCATCATGACACAGTTCAGCAGTAGGGTCCTCAACCCTGACTCAGATGAACGGAAACTTCACAGCCACACAAAACCCCACACACGTGCACAGATATTTATAACGATTTTATTAATAATGTCTCCAACTGCGTAGCAACCAGGAGTTTCTTCAGGAAGTGAACGGGGAAAACAAACAGTGGAACATTGTGATGATGCAATGTTATCCAGGGCTAAAAATAAATGAGTTATCAAGCCATGAAAAGACATAAAGGAGATATATACATATATACATGCACATTACTGTGTGAGATAACCCAATCAGACAGGTTACATACTATAAAAGGCATACATCTATGTAACATTCTATGTACATAATTACAGAAACAGTTATGGACCCTTGGTTTCCAGAGATTTGGAGGATGTGGTGGTGAATAGATAGAGTGAAATGACATGTTTTAAAAGACAGTGGTTATCATGAAATAGTTGCCCAAGCTTAGAGGATGCACATGCTAAAAGACCAAGAGCACATTCGAAAGCAGACAGTGAGAGGAGTGATAATGACCTACTAATGTAAGTTCATCACATGAACAAATGGCCCCGGGATGGTGTATGGGGGTGATGGGGGTGCTGGGCTCTGCTTATGTGCGTTCTGAGAGACTATAGACAGCTCTCTGTGTTTTCCATGCCATTTTATGGAGACCCCCCAAAACTGTTCAAGAACACCTCCTCCAGGCTCATGCAAGCAACCTGAACTCAACTTAGTGGATTCCAAAAAAAAAAAAAAAAAAAAAGAGAGAGAGAGAGAGAGAGAGAGAGAGAGAGAGAGAAAGAAAAAAGAAAAAAAGGCATCAATGTAGCTGTGAGACTATTTGGGAAAACGTAGTTCAGTGGGAGAAGAGTAAGAGTAATGGGGGAAAGAAGAGAACCAAAATACATGCATATGAGTGCATGAAACTTCTGAAAAATGAAATTACAGAGGCAGAAATAGTAGGCACTCGATGAACTTAAAAATGCAGACTCTTCTATTCTAGCAAACAGATCTCTAGCCATTACACATTTTAAAGGACAGTACTGTTTTCAAACAGACAAATACAGCTACAGGATCTCCAATCCAACTTACCGTGAATTCTTGGGAGATAAAGTTCTACTAACGGATGCAGAAATCAGTGGTCAAGGTGAAGTCAATACAGTTCTGAATTGACTTTTTTTTTTTTTAATTTTTCTTGGGGAAAAATGTCAACAGAGATTAGTGCTTTAAGACTTAACTCATTTCTAGGCCTCTCTCTTTTTAATGAGAGGAGTGCTTTTTCATGAGGAATATTTCCGAACAAATGCCAACAGTTATAAGTGGGGTGAGGAGTTTCAGATCTGGGCTTCGTCCCCAAGAAACGGCCAAGAAAACTAAATTGCTTTCAAATAGGGTTGCTGAAGGCTAGGATACTGAGTCAGGTGGCTTTAAGGCCCCTTGCCTCTTCGTGTGCTTAGGTGTGCCGATGATGGCTGTGCCTTCTATGAGATCTGTGTGGCTCACTGTGGTGCCGGGAAGGGTAAGGGGAAGACGCCCTGATCTCATGGTGGGAATAGACTCTGCGGATGGGGCCCGGTCTATGCTCACGATCCACTGAGTTGACTTCCCTGGAGTATCCATGCCTGCGCCTCGAGGAATCTCTGTGGAAGGGCTGCGGTTGGGAGGTTGGAGAGGAGGGAATACGGTCCTCTCTGCGGCTGGGCAGGTTTCGAGGGTGGGAGGAAGATCTCTGAGGGGTATGGTGGTGGTGGTACCTGGAAGAGGGAGAGTGCCTGGCCCCAGGGGGTTCGCGCTGCTCACAGTGGTGGTGGTCTCGAGGTTGCCTTCGGTCTGCCCGGTCTGGCTGTCTTTCTGCAGGGACATCCCTGATCCACCTTCCCACCGTGTTGTGGGCTGGGAGGATCACGCCCCAGGCGTCTGCCACGTGTGCCAGCAGCAGCTGTGAGAGGTAGCGGTGCGCACGCTCATCCCAATGCACGCCATCGCTTAGCCGATGCTGCCCTGCGTGGCGGAAGTGGAAGTGGAGATCCAGCACATCGAAGCCATGCCTTGCCGCCTCCACTGAGCTGTAAAAGTTAGCTTCCATCACATCTTCACGCAGGCGTGAGGGGCAGCCCGAAGCATCCGGGAGGATGAAGCCCCCGGACACGACCTCGGCCACAGGCATGGTGGTATTCCACACCACGAGGCAGCCGCTGGGCAGCAGCTGATCCAGGCGCTGGAAGAGCCTCTCCAAGTCCTCCCGGTAGTTTCTGAGGAAATTGCTTCTGTACCTGGACAGGTCCCAGAGGCAGGAGTTCACGATCACCAAGTCAGGGGCATACTCGCCCCATCTCAGCTGCTGTAGGATGTCTTCGACATAGGGGGAGTAGGCACGTGTGAGGAAATAGAAGCGCACCAAGTGGCGCCCGGAGCAGAACTGGCGCACCTCGCGGTAGTGGGCGCCATTGTGCATGCGTCCCCACCTGCCGCCCTCCAGCAGCACGTCGTGTTCGAAGCTCAGCTCGCCCTTGCTCTTCAGCTGACTGGAAGACAGCAGGCAGTCCTTCTGGAGCAGGAGCACCAGGTCCTTGTAGACGGCTCTCTGGATCGAATCCCCCAGGACGACCACGAACTTGTTGTGCAGCAGCTGCTGGACTTCGTGAGCTCGGAGGTGGGGCATGATGGCTTCCTTCTGGGGTGTCTGCGAGGGAAGCCGTGGGGTAAGCGGAGAACCTCACGGAGAGGAGCTGGCTGTAGCGTTTGGGCTGGGAGGCGACGGACAGCAAGCTTGTGTGGTCAAAAGCCGCCTCATCCGGTTTACCTCAGCCCCACGGCGTGACCTCTGAACCTTAAAAAGGATTGCGTGAGTTCAGGCTCCACCTGGCGGAGGAGAGGTGGAGCAACCCAGCAGGAAGCCAGCGATGGCCCCCAACCTGGGTGAAGCAGATGATGTCCTGGGTGCATGGGCAGTCAGCCTTCCCCGGGGTCACTGCCAGGCCAAGGTCTTCTTTGCCACCAATATTTCACTGATGTCCTCAGATCTGTTTGGACTGCCTTGGGGCTTCCTTTCCGTCTGTTTTCTTTACCGCGCCCCTCATTCTAGCGGAGAGTTTCTCCTTTCTGATTCCATTGGCGGAGAGGTAGAGAATGCCTTTCTGGAGGGGAGAACCCAACCTGGCACTACTGTCAAGATGGCATTCTAAGCCACGATTGGCAGAACACACGGTGCGACGTAAGAAATGATACGGGGAGTCCCCATGAACCTTTTACCAGCTTTCCCGTAAACATGATTTTTTTTTTCTTTTTGTACCAAGGCGTACTGGCCATGTCCTCACCGCACGATAACTGGTAATGCTTGTGCTTCTACCGGCTTCTAGTCTCCTTTACTGTCCCTTTCCCTAACTCCCAGTAACCACTTACGCTAATCTCCATTTACACAATCCCCCACTTGAGAAATTCTGTGTAAGTGGAATTGTACAGTATGTGACCTTGGGAAATTGCTCTCCACCCACACCTCCCGCATTGTCCGCTGGATTTGTCAACTTCAGAAAGTGTGACCACCTGTTTTCTGAACTAGGATTTGAGTTTCCTAGTGAGGGAAAAGCCAGTGCTTTGTTCTGTGTCCTACTGCTCCCTGAAGTCATCCATTAAAAGGATGATTAGGTTGTTTGCTGGTTTTGGTTGTTACCGATGGCACTGCTGAGCACTTCTGTACAGGGTTTTGTGGATCTTATTTTTTTTTTTTTTAATTTGAAATAGGCCTAATGTTACTGTTGTTAGGTCGTAGGGTGGTTGCGCAGCTAATGTTTTAAGAGAGTTGTCACCTGTCTGGTGTGTCTCATGCATAGAGTCCCAGCATTCAGGAGGAAGAGACAAGAGGATATTGAGTTTGGGGGCAGCCTGGGCTATGTAGCATGCAGTCAAACAGCATCAAAAGAGAAAGGAAAACAAAAATCTCAAATCATTTTCTGGAGTGACCGAACTCACGTGAATAACACTTTTAATTTCTTCCTGGGTTGTCATTTACATAGCCTGAATATGTGATACCCCAAACATTTCATATACTTGTCTCAAGCAGTTCTGACTCCAGGGAATCAAAAGAAGAGAGAGAGAGAGAGAGAGAGAGAGAGAGAGAGAGAGAGAGAGAGAGAGAGAGAGAGAGAGAGAGATCTTTATCCTATGTGGTACGTTCATGGATGCTGTTAAGCCCCCTGGAATTTGCTTTAAAATTCCTCTGTCTCTGGGTTATCTTAGGCCTTTTAACTGGTGTTTGGGAAACCGGTGGGATAGTGTTTTATTTGGGAGCCAGGAGAAACCAGAGACTTAAGGCGCATACCTGGTATGTGGAGAAGCATTAGGTTTGGTTTTAAAGTCAAAAGTCAAAGCTCTGAAATCACCGTTTTCTCCTTGTTCATGAAGGATGCATGTAAAAGTGTGGTTCTCTCCAAGGGGGGAAAAATGTCTTCTCATGGTTTTGCATGGTATACATGTTGCTTTTGTCAGAGGTCATCTCTGAAGCTCTCCTGGATCTCCTCAGGCTGAGAGTATTCTGAGCGATTCTTATCATACTATTTTCTCTAGTGATCTAACTGCCCTTTCTCTTTTAACGTTTTCTCAAAACTCTCACCAAAATATCCTTAGGTTTTGGCCCTCCGGCTTTCCTTTATAAAAATCTGTCTGTGATACCAATGCAATCAGGAAAAATACATCATGTTAACGTATAACTTTATGAATCTGTGAGTACAAAGTCAAAGCAATAACCTTTTGACATTTTTGTATAATATGGAAAACTGTTTCTTATTCTAATAATCTTCTTAAATGATCCTCCAGATACCGCTCTGTACTTTGGCTAAGCACACACATCTTAAAAACAAGAATAAAAATTGAGTCTGTAAGCTACTTGTGTTTGTGTAAAATTTGGATCTCCCGTTGTTTTTTTCTTCCTCTTAGCTTTGAAGAGACTACTACTACAGTACTTAACTTTTTTTCCTTTTTCCTCAAAAGCAGACTTGGTCACATGTTAGTATCAGTGTATTTTGACTTCCATGCCATAAAATGTGAATTTCAAGCTAAATGTAAACTTTCATTATTTTCCTCACTAAATAAAGTGGATGCACATATCTAGTTGGTAACATAAGCTTTCTTGAGATGAGCAGGAGATGGAGATTAGTAACTGTGTCCCCTCTACTGAAATAAATAACCTAAGACCATAGAAACAGAACCAAAACAAAGGATTAAAAGTTTGGGCTTGGGAGACAGAATTTACAGATACAAGGTATAGCCATAGCCGTGGATAGTTCTAAGCCGAGTGTTAGATGTTAGCAGAGTCAGATTTTAAATTTTACTGTAATAGTTTCACTGTTAACCTCTTCTGAGTTTCGAGAATCATTCTGGTTGTAGGTGTTAAGAGTTAACCATGTAGATGGTAAGAAATGTGTGAAAGAAAGATAAGGACCGTAAGAAGGAACACGGGTGAAAAAAATAGCTACAGTTAATGAAGGTGTGTGCTCCTTAGCTAGAGAGGCCTCTGCTGACCCTCCTCTTCCTGTCCTCTTCCCCTCTTGCCGGCAGCTTCTATACCCTGCTTTATTCTTCTTTGCAACCCTCACCAGCACAATGCATTTTATTATTTCATCGCTATACTATCATTTTCTTATTCCATCAGATTTAAACCGTATGAGGAAAGGACTTGTTTCCATTTGTTCATTTCCTCAGCTTTTAAAATGGTATTGACTACTTAGCCGATAAGTCAATAAATGCTTGGGTGATGAAACTGTAACGGTGGAAATTCATTATTGGGAGAGATCATTAAAAGCTGCCCAAACACCCATCTACTGTGTGTATGGCCTGAGTCATCCCGCTCTACGCGCATCCAGACTGTGCTCTGACACTCATTCGTGTGTCAGTACTGAGCATGCGCTTCTCCGAGTCTGTTCTGTCCTCAGGAGACAGGAGCATCAGCTAAGCCTGCCTATACTCCTAGAACGTGTACTTGCGACACTGTCTAAAGAAAGGGAGGAAGGAAAGAAGGAAGGAGCAGGAGACGGAAAAGGAAGAAGGGAAGCGAGAAAGGGAGAAAAGGGGAAGAAAGTTGGACTGTTGAAAGTCTCTCATTTTTTTAATACCCCATTTTATATCTTAAGAGATTAGAGGGCCTTCACCATTTTTCTCTGATGTGGCTGCCTTTATTGTTACTTGGATACCATTAATTCCTTTGTGCCTTTTTTATATTAGCCTTAAAATCGCCTCAATTATTCACAACAACAAGGCACGATTTTCATTGTGTGTTAGCGCATGATTACATATTCCATGAGCACAGGGGTACATAATTCAGAAGTATGTCACCATGCCAGAGCAAGGATTGCTCTGTGTGGTAGATATGGTAATGCTTGTGAGATAATGCCCCTTTTCTCTCCAAAAAGGACTGAGCTTTATACAAATAGTATTTGTATTGATTATTTGGGAATTTCACATCATGAACCCTGAACATGCTTACTTTGCTGTCCTCCCAGGTCCAGCCTCTAACCCTTGGGATCTCTCCCTCCAAAAGAAGATGAATAAAAATATGTCTAATTAGTGTTGCCTGTATACTCACTGGAGCATGGTCAAATTCCCAGTGACCTGCCCCTTAAGGAAAATTGAGTCCTCCCTATTCACACCCCTGTCAGAAGCCCTCACTATCACAATTTATAAGAGTTCTCTTCAGTGGCTTTCTGCTCAGGTGGTTATGACTTTTGAGGGGGGAGAGGTAGGGAAGGTGCTGTCACAGAAGACTTCTATGTCCCTTTTTCTCAACTGTGAGCCTGCAGCCATCAATCAATACCATGTCAAAAATGTAGCTTTTTTTGTCCTTTACAGTCAGGTGGGGGGGGGAGCATAGATTATGAGCTTACATATGGTTTCTGGTGTGGACCACAGACATCCACATAGACTCTCATGGCAGTATGTGCCACAGACCTCTGCATGATCTCCAGGGGCAGTACAGACCGTGGACATGAACATAGGCCTCTCCTGCTATGGACGTCTGCATGGTCTGAGTGGTAACTCAGGCCAGTGATATCAACATGGCTCCTGGTGGCTAGAGGACTATGGAAATCCACATGAGCCTTGGGTTTCAACATGGTCTAGGGCAGTGGACTACAGATGCCAAAGTGGCCTCCAGGGGCAGAATGTACTATAAAGATCTTTAGAAGAGGTCCAATCCAGAAATGAACTGTTCTTCATCTTGGGCATCATGTTCTGGGGCTGAGTCGGGGTTCAAGCTCCAGAGTGTCACACACCAGAGTGTCGCACACCATTCAGTTAGTCCTACTCTGCAAGGGCATGTTCTTGTATCCACCCCAGGCTTCCCTCACACCTATCACTGCCCATCACATCTCTGGTTCTGCCTCTCTCACTAATTTATTCCTCTGTCGCACCTCTCCACCAAATATTCATTTGCTGTAGTGGCATTCAAAACTACAATATGAGTTATTGACCAATAATGTTTCTGATTTCTGAAGCACCGTAAGTTTTGGACCACTGCCAAAAATTGTCTCAGATTTCCTGCTGTTGCCCAGACTCAGGGTGATGTGGCAGCTAGGCTTGTCATCCCAGGACAGGTTGGGTGTGAGCGCCTGCCTGCTACCTCCTTGCTCCTCCATGTCTGCTACCCCTGAGGCTCACTATGCCTGACCGTTGTGCTTATGGTCTGCAGGTAGCACTGCTGCCATGTGCTTCCCAACTCCCAGCAGGGCAAGCGTCATAGTCAGAAGCCAAAGTGCATCCCTGGTCGGTCCTGGCTTGTGGACCTTGGATCTGTCCTATTCAGGTATGACATATTTCCTCAGGAGCTCCAGGTCACAGCACACCATCCTGTCCCCAGTGCTTGTCTGGTATGGCTTGGCTCAGTAGACATAACTGAGTTGAACCAATAATGCCTTGCAACCCATGTCGCACAGCAGGGCAAGCAGCTCTGTCTATAGGTGCTATGGCTCCATGTAGGTACAGGAGAGCCTAGGGCCAGCACTACTGAGCAATGTTGTGTTTCTACAGAAGCTCCAGGGGTATTTCCCTGTCCTCGGTGCTGGCTACCAGGCACGACTGCTGTGCCAGTAGGCTGCAGGTAGCCCTGCAGCCCTGGATCTTCTGTCTCCCAGTAGGCTTTTGACTCTGCTTCTCTGTCCTCCACATTTGGGGTTAGGATGCATACGGAAGCAAGCTTCATCCAGTTAACTTATTTTTCACCACGTGTATGTCTCTTAATCCTTACTTTGCTTATCAATAGAACAGTTAGAGCAAAACATTCATTTTCTTTTTTTTTCTTTTAAGATATATATATATATATATATATATATATATATATATATATATATATATATATATATGTACACTGTCACTGTCCTCAAACACACCAGAAGAGGACATCAGATCTCATTACAGATGGTTGTGAGCCACCATGTGGGTGCTGGGAATTGAACTCAGGACCTCTGGAAGAGTAGTCAGTGCTCTTAACCACTGAGCCTTCTCTCCAGCCCCAAAACCTTCATGTTCAAGTTGTCATCTTATTACTTTCTAAAGCCAGGCCAGTATTTGGGGTTGGTTCTGCTTCACTCTCTTCCTTAGGTCTAATTACTCTTCTCAGAATGTGTCACAAGGCACCTGTGGCATTCAAAAGCAAATCCAGTTTTGTAGGCGTGGTGTGATCAACATAAGTCAGGATTTGGATTATCACCTCTTTTGTTAAATTAATGCTGCCTAAAATCTAATATGCTTTTTCTGGGTAATCCACTACTCTAGTGACTCATCCCAAACCTTTCCCTTCCACTATACTTGTCTGAGTCATCTTAATACATGGTAAATATTAACTTCTTTATTCTGAGTCTATGCCTCAGGCTGTTTAGTTTTAAGAAGAAATATAAAGCTTATTTATTCTTTATTTTATTATTTTATTTTTACTTTTAAGCTTACTCTTTTGTTCTCGTTTGCCAAGATCTTTTATTATGGTGCTGCAACCTGTCGTCATAGTTTTGGGTTCTAACTTTGCCATCCTGATTCCTTAATGACTTTCCCAGGCATCTGCAAACCAGTCCTGATAAACAACCCCTTTGTGAATCCACAGTAAATAATTGAACAAGCAGAAGAAACTGGTGCTTGTTCCGGCCTGCAGTTTATCTAGCTCTCAGTGCCTTTGGATAGAATGGTTTAACCTATGACTGACCTTTGCCTGTAGGACACACTTTCCACCTTTTCCAAGACAAACTTTTCATAACTCTCCCATGCCTCTGTAAAGTCTTTATAGGCTGGACTTACAGGTTTCACAGATTTGACAGCATGACCTCACAAAGATAGGCAGGACATCCTCCCTGCTTCGCCCAGTCCACTCTGCCCTGTTTTGTGCTCATGGAAATTGTTCTCTCTGTACTGGACTGGCTGGATTCCTTTGTCCTGAGTGAACAGGAGATTGCAGGAGGGGAGGGGAATGGGATTTCACCAGATTCCTGTCTTAGAACTGCTCACAATGTAGACTGTATATCATAGGATAAGTGCCTTAGTTCTTCCAAAGGTTTGACAGTCCCTCTAATGAACTCTCTCCCTTGGCTAAAGAGATAAAACTACAACTCTTTGTAGATTCTCAGATGGTCCTGTCTCCCTGCTGTTTGACATCTAAGGGACTTCCTGTTTGTATGACCCTATAGGATTTCATGTTTAATTTAATGCTCTGTGATTCCTATTGTATTTGAAATCCATCGTCTATTTTGAAAGGAGCCCTACAAATTATGTGGGACCGAGTCCTCAGCATCCCTGTAGGTTTTCCTTAATCCTGCCCCATGCTTATATGGTGAGTCTTGTCTATGACAATGTATGTGTGTGTGTGTGTGTGTGTGTGTGTGTGTGTGTGTGTGTGTGTGTGTGTGTGTGTGTGTTTCTTGCCAGGGCTCTGACTCATGCTGAATGAACTGTGGTGAGTCAGATTTGTTCTTGTGAGGCTCTGTTGACTCCTGCTGATCATTGGTTCTTTAAGTTCTCCACACCTATTCCTCTGTATAAAAAATTCTCAAACCTTAACTGAAATCAATGTTAACACTTCACACTAATTTGCTGTGGCTCCATTTGTCCCATTTTTCAAGATTGGCTACTATCTTTCCAGCATATGATTTTTCTCTCCCACTGCTCCTTGGAGCTCTTCAAAGGCCACTGGCAATGTTTAACGATCTAATTTACAGGCTCTTTAGAAACCTCTAGAGAAAATTCAGACTCAGTTAACATGCTAGGCTCCCCTTATCAATACCCTTTGCCTTTTTCATCCAGGAAGGTGAGGGGCTTGTTTTCTTTGTTATCATTGAAGGTATTAATATCAAACAAAGACTTTTTCCTTAGCCACTTAGAATGATAAAACATTTTAGGGACAAAAAAACCCCCAAACAACTTCTACTGATTTCCTACCACAAACTCCCCAAATCTTTCAATTCCAAGCCACAGTCTCACATGAATTTTTGTTTTGCCCTCTGACTTCTTGAGTTCATGGAAAAGGTTAAGATATTTAAACAGTATAGGTTCATGTTTCATTCCCTTCTATCTCTAAGGAAAAATGTTGTTCCTAATTTTTGGAAGCTGTTTTATGCCGTCCTCAATATAGAGAAAGACATTAGTTTTCAGCTGAAAGAAAGTCTAGAGCACTGGGTGGATTTAGCAACCAAATCTAGATTAGTATAAAGCAAGGCGGACTAGGGAAGACTTAGATACCAAGGAAAAGCTGGACCTTGTCTTGAGACATCTGCCCGAGTTTCTTCGCACAGCTCTCCTGCTGGCTAGTATTTTGCTGCATTTGTGTGCTCAGGATAGCCAGGAGGAGGCCCGTGAGGCTTTGACTTTATGTGTGTGTCCCTTCAGCATCTGAACTCCGCAACCACACAGGTTTCTTTGAGCTATCTGACCCTTTTCTTCCTCTGTGGCTTCATTATTTGCAGTCATCCTATTAGAATTGCATTTGTGTGAACTTCTGAAATCATCTCCCATCTCTCTATTTCCTGGCATAAAACCCAAATTTACCTTTTATTTTTAAGTGCGAATAAATCTTGTTCACGGTCCTTCGGCACCATCCATGGAATATATTTCTAATGGGTCTTTATTCGGATGAATAAATGTTTTGTGGTAAATATTTTAGTAAAGGCTGTTTCTATTGTCGTAGTCCATTTAGGATTAGATAATATTCTCGTTCTACCTTATTATGTTTTGCTGTTGTTAGTTCTGTATAAGGCTTTTGTTTGAAATTGTGTTGGTACAAAAATACTTAGAAGTAACTTATAAAGCATGGGGATTGGAGGTTGAGAGGCTAAGACTCATTGGGGAGATATTCCTTCTTTTTATTTTCCTTTTATTGAATATAGATTTTTTCCCCTCATACTAAATATCCTGATCACTTATGCTTTTCCCTCCATCAACTCCTCTCATTTCCCCCCACCTACCCTTCTGTCAGGATCCACTCCCTTTCTGTCTCTCATTAGGAAAGAAACAAGCTTCTAAAATATAATAATAAAATCTATCAAAATAAAATATATAAAATAAAAAGTATCACATCAAAGTTAGACAAGGCAAACAGAAGAAGAAAAATCGTAAGAGAAGGCCCAGGAATCAGAGAGCCACTCATTTGCACACTTATAAATTCCATTAAAACACTAAAGTGGAAACCATGCTGTATATGCAGAGCATCTGGTACAGCCTGTGGCATCCTTGAGATTGAGTCTCTATGAGTTCATAGGTTCCCATTGATTAAGAGGACCTTGTTTACTCTGTGTCCCCCATCCCCTCTGGCTCTTAAACTCTGCCTTTTCTTCCTTGGGGATCCCTAAGGGTTTTGATAGAGACATCCCATTTAGGGCCGAGTTTCTGTGATTTCTTACTCTCTGCTTATTTTCTAACTGTGGGTCTCTGTATTTGCTCCCTTCTGCTATAGGAAGAAACTTCTCATTGAGTTTGATTTTTGATATTTATCTATCTATCTATCTATCTATCTATCTATCTATCTATTTATTTATTTATTGCTGCATCATCCTACAGTGGAAAGTGAGAATTCATAGGGGTGGGGGACAAGCTGTTGAGCAGTTGCCTCCAGCTGTTAGATAATTGACATTAATCCTCATGACTTAAAGGAGATCCCAAGAGTCCAGACTTCCTTACACTGAACTTGCAGGGATTAGGTATCTGTTTTCTGACACATACTATTGGGATGGCATATTTAAATCATACCCTTCCTCTCTAGCTCCCCAAATATATAATCTTCTAACATATGAAATATATTCACTAGGCCCAAATCACTCCAGAATGTTAACACATCCCAGACCCAGGTAAAAGTATAAGTCCTGAGTCTTATGTGAATAAGATATAAATATGAGGTTTAAGGCGTTATTTGTCCTAAGGGAGGATCCCCTCTGTGTGTATAAAACTAAAATCAACATGTTTCCAAACTACAGCAATAAGGTAGGCATAGGCCAGACAAGTAGGTGTAACTCGTCTCAAGTGAAACCCAACTATAGTTGAGTAAATAACATTAGAGCTTCAGAAGAGTCCCTTGTGACTTCATGGCTTCTACTTTGGATACACTGGAGGAGGAGTTGGGTCTCTGAGGTTTCAGGCGATCTTTACCATGGCTACTGGACTCAGTTTACATAGCAACTCTTACCATTTTGTTCCTCCAAAGCTGGAATTGCATACTGGGGTCCTCCTGTGAGTCTGTGTCTGGTCTTGGAGGCTCTTGCATGGCTCTACTTGCAACTCACTTGGGAGGGCTCTGCGGGAATTATATCCCTATGGCAACACTGTTCACTGCTCCCCAGCATTCTCTGACAACCACTGAAATCCATTTGTGTGTGTGTGTGTGTGTGTGTGTGTGTGTGTGTGTGTGTGTGTGTGTGTGTGTGTGTGTGATTGTCTTGATTGTTTTAAAATAGTGTAGAATGGCCTGGCTCACTATGGACAGCACCATCCCTAAGCAGATGATCCAGAACTATAAGGAAGCTAGCTGAGTAGAAACCAGTTTGTAATTTAGCCAGAAAGAAGCATTCCTTCACAGTTTCTGTTCTACTTTTTTGGGCTGTGATTAAGATCTTTGGTTGGAGATAATGCCATTGAGAAAAGCAAGTAGGCCAGGCTTGAGTTTCTGCTTTAATTTCCCTCAGTGTTGGACTGGAATATGGGATTATGGGCAGAACACAGCTTTTTATCCTCTAAGTTTTATGAGATGTTTAAATCAAATTTTTTACCAAATCAACAGATACTGAACTGAAAACATAGCCCCTTAGTTTCTGAATTTGTGTGCCCATGGTATTAGCATGGCATGGTCATTTGCAAAGTTTACTGCTAGGACTTTCAGGAAACATGAGTTGAGACATTGGCCTACCTGAACTATGGCTGTGGTGGTGAGACACTGGTGCTGAGATTCTATGTATCTAAAAACCTTGGACTCAGGCTTCTAGCTTTTCCAGGAGAACTCTTATAATTCTTGGAGGCTGTTCTTCTATTACCCTGGTGAATAGGACATGATTTCCCTCTGTATTACGCCCTGTAGCAAAGGGTAACGTGGCCATTCCCTTTCTCATATGCATATTTATTTTCCATGGCAAGACTTAGATTTCAATGTCTTTGTACTTCCTTTTTCTTTTCTCCCACCCACCCCCACCACGTCTCTCTCCAGGAAATAAAAGTAAAATGTAGATCACCATGAACAACTTGTTGCTTAAAGGTTCGTTGTACAAATACCAGAATTCACAACTGTCTTCTGTACCTTTTATGACTTTTAGGAAGAATGTTTGAAGATTGAAGAGATGGTTCAACAACATGTCTGCTGATGAAGCATATGGACCTGAGATTTGATTTCCAGTACCCACATCCAAAAGATGACCACCTGTCATCCTAGTCATGAAGACAGAAGGACAGAAAAATTCCTGGAACCTTCTGGCTAGCCAAATTAGTGAGCTCCAGGCTCCATAAGAGACTTACTCTTAAAAAAAAATAGGGTGGAAATCAGTTAAGGAAGACACCTGACATAGACTTCTGGCCTCCATACGTGAATATACCTTTAACACATATATACACACACCCGAACAGGAACATATATGTACAGTACACATACATACATGCACACACAAAGACATGTAACTGAGATGAGGTACATCAAAAGGGAAAAAAGACATTTCAGGGTGATAGTATCACATGGCAGATGTGCTATGAGGACAGGGAGGGGGCGATAGCAGGAAGAAGGGAGAGTAGAAAGGAAGGATGGGAGAAGAGGAAAGAGGGAAATGTTGGGGAGGGAAGAGGGCATTTTATTTTTCATAGCAATTGTTCATGCAGAAACTAACTCACTAGTGTAAGATTTGCATTAAACCCTTACCAAGAGCAGTCATGGCTTTATCACCTAATTACTTCCCATTTTACTCTTTCCCCAAGGTTCCATGGCCCCTTCTCAGTGCTACACTGAAGATGAAGCTTTCGAACATCAGGCTTTAGGAGACAAACCACATCCAAACTGTAGCAATGCCTCGTCTGTACTCCATGTTAGCATGCCTTCACTGCTTGTCTTTACACCATTTACTCAGCACATTTATTCTGGATGAATGCTACAAAGGACCTCAGAAGCTCTGGGGAAACTATTTATATGGTGTGCACTTCCCTTCAGTTATGCTCTTTCTTAGGACAGTCTGGCATAAGCAGATGTTTATTCTTGTAGAGATTTTTTTTGTCTTTGACAAATTTATTAATAAGGAAAGAAGTCAGCATTCATCTTTTCTTAAAATACATGATCATACTTAGACACGGTTTTGGTTCTATTTCTTACGTAAAGACTTAAGACTATTTCATCTCTCTTTCTCTTTTATAAATCACTTTATTGTAAAGAACTTGCAAATAAAAGACATCATCTAGCTACATTAACACAGCCATTTAAACAAGCACTTGTCCAGATCTAAAGTTCATGCATCTTGATGAACTTATACGGTTGGAACGGTCATTCTGAAGCTATGGAACTTCACTTTGGATCTCTCGCTATAGACTACATTTTTATGTACTTATCCATCACAAAGGAAAAGCAACCACCACCCCCAATTCAAGACAGGGTAAAAACTAGAAAAAGAATCAGCTCAGTCCTTTCACAACCCAAGTGCCATTTACCTGCATTCTGTCCTTGTCAACCAGCACACCCGGCCTCATTTTCCTTACTATATACACTCACCATCAGTCTACATGTATACATTATAGGCTAGGATCCATATATGAGGTAGAACATATGCTTCTCTTTCTGAGACTAGGTATTCTTGCATAATATACATTCTAAGTCCATGAATTTCCCAGAAAATTTTGTGATTTCATTTTTCCTCTAGAGTTGAGTAATATTCCATTTTATTTATGCACTCTACTGTCTTCTTATTTAAGATAATAATAACTGGTATGATAAAAAATCAAATATGTGTGACCCATTGAGATTTCTTTAAAAATAGTTTATATTAATAAGTGTTTTGCCTATATGTATGTGTGTGTAGCATGCAATTCCTGTCAGTGGAGGAGGCCAGAAGAGAGCTCCTGCAACTGGTGTTACAGATGTTATGAGCTACCATGTGGGTGCTGGTCACTGAACCTATTTCCTTTACAAGAACAGCAAGTATTCTTAACCACCAAGCCCTGAAGTAGGTTTCTAAAATCATATTAAAAATCTTAAGCTTATATATCTTCACCAATATTAGACCTTCAAAGACTAACCTTAAACATATCTCTTAAATCTCATAAATATTTCTGACACTAAAACAACAATAAAACCTCTCACTATACCAATATTATTGATATATCTCCTTTACTATTGATAATCAAAATCAGTGTTGCCCCATCAACAGATTAGAGGAGCCAATATTTGAAAATCTGATCAAAGAAAGGTCTTAGAATTTTTTTTTCAAATTGCCTATTATTTAAGAAAATCTTCTTTGCCAATACATTTATATATACTAAAAGGGATCAAGCGTTCGCTTTTCTGGGTAGTTATTCTTTTAATAATGCGGTACCAGAATCTGTGGTTTGCATGTATGTAAACTTATTGTTTTCAAATTTAATTGTCAGTGTGTCCCAGTGCTCTAATTTATTCTTCTGTTGCCATGACAACAGTAATTTATGGAAAGAAAGGGTTAATTTCAGCGTACATTTCCAGGCCACAGGCCGTTATGAGGGCAGAAACTCAAGCATTAACTGAAGCAGACAGTATGGAGGAAGGCTGCTACTGGTTAACTCCCTCTGGCTCAAGCTCAGCCTGCTTCCTTTACAGCCCAGCCCACCTGTCTAGGGATTGTTCTGCTCATAATGAGCTGGGTCCTTTCACATGAATCAAGTAAGATAGTTCCCATAGCAATGATCTATTTGATTTATCCTATACCTCAATTAAGTTCCTCTTTTCCTAGGTATCCCTTGATCAAACTTATAATAAAAGCTAACCAGGACAGTTAGTATTTGAACAGGAGACTTCTGGGAGATGAGTAAGCCATGAAGGTAGACTCATTGAGGGTAGGATCCGGGTTCTTATAGGAAAGTTTGAGTGAATGGATTCTCTTTCATTCTCTGTCCTGTGAGCAAACTGGTCATCCTCTTTTATCCTTTCTGTTCTATCTATGACCAAAGGGACATTTTCGGACAACACAGCTGCCAGTGTCTTCATCTTCGTCATTGTAGCCTCAAGAACTCTAAGAAACTAAATTTTCCTTCTTTGAAAATTATGTAGTCTCATGTATTTGATCACAGGAAGAAAGACAAAGACACCAAGATGTAACTGGTTCCAGAGTTTTATTTTCAAATATCACTAAACTGACATTCAAGGGTGGTTCCACCTTTATGTTCCCACGTGAAGAATAACAATTAATTGTGTTAATTACTTTTCTTTGTGATAAAATATCCTGGCAAAAGGAACAGAACAGGGGGAAGAGTTTATTTTGGTTCACGGTCTGAAAGTACAGTCTATCAGGAATCTGTGGAGAGCAATGAATGCTGGTACTCAGCTAGCTCCCTATTGTTTTTTCCTTCCACATTCTAGGATACGAGCCTAGGGAATGCTGCCACCCAGTTTGAGAGTAGGCCTTCCCACCTCACATAAACTAATCAATATAACCTCTTATGGACATGCTAAAAGGTTAACCTAATCTAGATAATTTCTCAAAAGTGTACCTGGAGGCTTGTCTCGTATGTGATTCCGGATCCAGCAAGTTGACGATCAACAATGACCATCATAGTAAGCCTCAAAATTGATTTAGATTCAAATGATATTTGAGAGAAATCTCAGGAAAAGTCTATTAGATGTCCATCTAATTAGTCTAAATTAACTAACTAGTCTAATTAGTCTAAAATGTCCATGTTTAAAAAAATCTATTATAATCCTAATATGAGTAACAACAGCTGTGTAAGGTCAAGGAAAGTCATACATTCTTGGATTCTGGAGTGATCTGTGTTTAGGAATAACACAAGGGACTGAAATTTGGAGGGAAATAGGTAAAATGGGACATGTGCTCTGTGCCAAAGCATTTCTTAGACGGGGTCACCTGCCACTCACTCTTCTGTCCCTTGTGTAATCTCTCCTTACTGTGCCTTCTCTAATGTAATTCCTCACCCACGGCTCATGATGAGACGGCCAGCTGTAAGAAGCCAGATTCACAGCCTCCAGACGATTTCACAGCATCTCGAAATTGAAAATCAAAACAAATTTATACAAGGGGAAATTGGCTGAACCTCACTTTTACTTTTTTAAGAAAAAAATAAATAGATTTAAATGGCTGCCGTAGGCACCACAAGGGTGAATGTTGAGTTTAAGATGCCGAAGAACAAGAGAGGCAAAGATCACCAACATCAGCTGTCATCGAGATGGAAAGCTGGTGGCTGGTGTATGTGCTCTTTGGCATTAAGGAGGAAGAAACAGAAAAGAATGGCACACCGCCGCAGCTACTCCAAACATGCGCTAACATGATTTTGAACCTTCTCTTAAAGATGGGCATTGCCATTTTAGTGGAGCATCCCCGCTTTAGTCTTCAATTGTATTCATGGAGGCTAGAGAACTACAGTCGTGATCAAAGGCATAATTATAACACATTTATAGCCTATTATTATTGTACCATTCTGAAGTAAAGGGGAAAAACTCTACCCAGTGAACTTGTTCTTCCTGTTAACGACGCAGGATTGAGACATTTAAATGCTAAGACATGGATCCCCTAGGCAGAACATAAAATATTTATAATGAAGGGAGTATGGACCAATAAATTTCAGTTACGAATGTTTTGAGCTAGAAGATGTAATAAATAAGCTTCCACGGGCAATATTTCAGTTTGCATTTCTTGTACCTCATCATTTCGCATTTTCAGGAAATAATGATTACCTGGCAGGACACTAAATTACTCTCATGTTTAATGAACAATTAAGCTGTTTAGCTTTGATTAAGATATAAGAGCCCCCCCTAATTTGACTGTAAGATGTGGTTTCCTTGGGAAGGCTTAGTTTGTGATGATAATAATGATGAAATTGTAGTTTATTGTAATTTGTATTAAATGTATTTTGTAATTGAAAACAAGCAATTTCAAAACTGGGGAAAGTTTGGGGGAAAAAGGATGATCAAATCAAAGGTCGAGGGAAGAAATGAAAGGCCCGCTATCTAGTGATAGGGAGATATACTTACCACTCGCTTGCGATGTCTGTTTTCCCTTTAGTCTATTTAAGCAGTTTTTTTTTTAAATGACTAGAGAAAATGGATTGAAGTTTATATCGATAATATATAGAAATTGCTAAGAGATTGTAGTACCTGGGAGACAGTGCATGCTGGGAGACAGAAGAGTTGTGTTTTTACCCCACTCTCCCTGTGTGACCTTGACCAAATCATCTATCTTTGGATGCTCATTTCTTTGTTTATAAAGCGACAGTCAGACCTATACTGCATGAGTGTTAGGAAGTGAGGTAATGCGTCTCGTCCTAGGTGGCTAAGCAAACATAGCAGGGATGTAAGCTTTCTATAGATGCTTGTACTCCTGGGAAGAGCAAGGACTGACGCATTAGGAGCCAGGCAGAGAAGGAAGGAGAGCCAGCGGCGAGTTGACAAGTCACCAGAGCATCGCACTCAATGTCCACTTGCTTCACTGACTCTCAAGACAGGCATTGTGTAAAATATGACCAAGACCATCTGTTGAGGAGAAGAATGGACAAAGAATTTACTCTTCATTTTTCTTCTCTATGTCTGTTACCCAAGGGATATGTTAGGAGTTGAGCCATATCCCCCCACCTAATTCATATGTGGAAGTTTGAATGCTCGATACCTCTGAAGGCAACTTTATTTGGATATAAAGTCTTTTAAAAGGGGGTAGGCTTACATTTTACTACACAGGGTGGGCCCCACCATAATCTGAGCATTGTTCATTCAATAAGAGAAAAATATGGGCACACAGAGGGAAGCACAACTGAGAATGTGACAGAAAGATTGATCAAGCCACAGAGAGAGAGAGATCAGAATAAACCAAAACCACTGATACTATGACACACACACACACACACACACACACACACACACACACACACGTGGTAAGCTACTCCATCTTTGGTATTGTTGTGGTAGTCCTAGTATACTGACACAAGGTATTACCTTCCTACACCCTGGGTGTTACAGGTGTAAAGGAAAACAGGTTCCATTCTTGTCTCCAGATTGAAATGTCAAACACTAGGAAGTGAGAAGAGGGCACTGGAGGGAAAAACATTAGGCTGTACCCACAGCTTAGGTGTTTATTCAGTGTCTGAAATGGACTGGCTGGACCGAAAGAGCCAAGAGAATGTGGCTACAAAGCAATAAAATATGAGATGACATTGAAAAACTGTAGTTTTACTAATAAAAGCCAAAGATTAAACTACACAGTACTACCTGGTAGATAATTTATATAGGATTCGTTAATATATATGTATATATACATATATGTGTATATGCTCATAATTGCATCACTAAAGTTGGTTATAATTCATGTCCATGCATATCCCTTCTGAAACCATAGACAAATAGCTACCCATTTTCCCCCAGAAAACCAATCAAAACAAAATGTTAAAAGTAATTTTATAGAGACACCGCCGGACCCTGAAGGAAACAGACCGGATAAACAGTTCTCTGCACCCAAATCCCGTGGGAGGGAGAGCTAAACCTTCAGAGAGGCAGACAAGCCTGGGAAACCAGAAGAGACTGCTCCCTGCACACACATCTCGGACGCCAGAGGAAAAAGCCAAAGACCATCTGGAACCCTGGTGCACTGAAGCTCCCGGAAGGGGCGGCACAGGTCTTCCTGGTTGCTGCCCCTGCAGAGAGCCCCTGGGCAGCACCCCACGAGTGAACCTGAGCCTCGGGACCACAGGTAAGACCAAATTTTCTGCTGCAAGAAAGCTGCCTGGTGAACTCAAGACACAGGCCCACAGGAACAGCTGAAGACCTGTAGAGAGGAAAAACTACACGCCCGAAAGCAGAACACTCTGTCCCCATAACTGACTGAAAGAGAGGAAAACAGGTCTACAGCACTCCTGACACACAGGCTTATAGGACAGTCTAGCCACTGTCAGAAATAGCAGAACAAAGTAACACTAGAGATAATCTGATGGCGAGAGGCAAGCGCAGGAACCCAAGCAACAGAAACCAAGACTACATGCCATCATCGGAGCCCAATTCTCCCACCAAAACAAACATGGAATATCCAAACACACCAGAAAAGCAAGATCTAGTTTCAAAATCATATTTGATCATGATGCTGGAGGACTTCAAGAAAGACATGAACACACTTAGGGAAGCACAGGAAAACATTAATAAACAAGTAAAAGCCTACAGAGAGGAATCGCAAAAATCCCTGAAAGAATTCCAGGAAAACACAATCAAACAGTTGAAGGAATTAAAAATGGAAATAGAAGCAATCAAGAAAGAACACATGGAAACAACCCTGGATATAGAAAACCAAAAGAAGAGACAAGGAGCTGTAGACACAAGCTTCACCAACAGAATACAAGAGATGGAAGAGAGAATCTCAGGAGCAGAAGATTCCATAGAAATCATTGACTCAACTGTCAAAGATAATGTAAAGCGGAAAAAGCTACTGGTCCAAAACATACAGGAAATCCAGGACTCAATGAGAAGATCAAACCTAAGGATAATAGGTATAGAAGAGAGTGAAGACTACCAGCTCAAAGGACCAGTAAATATCTTCAACAAAATCATAGAAGAAAACTTCCCTAACCTAAAAAAAGAGATACCCATAGACATACAAGAAGCCTACAGAACTCCAAACAGATTGGACCAGAAAAGAAACACCTCCCGTCACATAATTGTCAAAACACCAAACGCACAAAATAAAGAAAGAATATTAAAAGCAGTAAGGGAAAAAGGTCAAGTAACATATAAAGGGAGACCTATCAGAATCACACCAGACTTCTCGCCAGAAACTATGAAGGCCAGAAGGTCCTGGACTGATGTTATACAGACCCTAAAAGAACACAAATGCCAGCCCAGGTTACTGTATCCAGCAAAACTCTCAATTAACATTGATGGAGAAACCAAGATATTCCATGACAAAACCAAATTTACACAATATCTTTCTACAAATCCAGCACTACAAAGGATAATAAATGGTAAAGCCCAACATAAGGAGGCAAGCTATACCCTAGAAGAAGCAAGAAACTAATCGTCTTGGCAACAAAACAAAGAGAATGAAAGCACACAAACATAACCTCACATCCAAATATGAATATAACGGGAAGCAATAATCACTATTCCTTAATATCTCTCAATATCAATGGCCTCAACTCCCCAATAAAAAGACATAGATTAACAAACTGGATACGCAACGAGGACCCTGCATTCTGCTGCCTACAGGAAACACACCTCAGAGACAAAGACAGACACTACCTCAGAGTGAAAGGCTGGAAAACAACTTTCCAAGCAAATGGTCAGAAGAAGCAAGCTGGAGTAGCCATTCTAATATCAAATAAAATCAATTTCCAACTAAAAGTCATCAAAAAAGATAAGGAAGGACACTTCATATTCATCAAAGGAAAAATCCACCAAGATGAACTCTCAATCCTAAATATCTATGCCCCAAATACAAGGGCACCTACATACGTAAAAGAAACCTTACTAAAGCTCAAAACACACATTGCACCTCACACAATAATAGTGGGAGATTTCAACACCCCACTCTCATCAATGGACAGATCATGGAAACAGAAATTAAACAGTGATGTCGACAGACTAAGAGAAGTCATGAGCCAAATGGACTTAACGGATATTTATAGAACATTCTATCCTAAAGCAAAAGGATATACCTTCTTCTCAGCTCCTCATGGTACTTTCTCCAAAATTGACCATATAATTGGTCAAAAAACGGGCCTCAACAGGTACAGAAAGATAGAAATAATCCCATGCGTGCTATCGGACCACCACGGCCTAAAACTGGTCTTCAATAACAATAAGGGAAGAATGCCCACATATACGTGGAAATTGAACAATGCTCTACTCAATGATAACCTGGTCAAGGAAGAAATAAAGAAAGAAATTAAAAACTTTTTAGAATTTAATGAAAATGAAGATACAACATACTCAAACTTATGGGACACAATGAAAGCTGTGCTAAGAGGAAAACTCATAGCGCTGAGTGCCTGCAGAAAGAAACAGGAAAGAGCATATGTCAGCAGCTTGACAGCACACCTAAAAGCTCTAGAACAAAAAGAAGCAATTACACCCAGGAGGAGTAGAAGGCAGGAAATAATCAAACTCAGAGCTGAAATCAACCAAGTAGAAACAAAAAGGACCATAGAAAGAATCAACAGATCCAAAAGTTGGTTCTTTGAGAAAATCAACAAGATAGATAAACCCTTAGCCAGACTAACGAGAGGACACAGAGAGTGTGTCCAAATTAACAAAATCAGAAATGAAAAGGGAGACATAACTACAGATTCGGAGGAAATTCAAAAAATCATCAGATCTTACTATAAAAACCTATATTCAACAAAATTTGAAAATCTTCAGGAAATGGACAATTTCCTAGACAGATACCAGGTATCGAGGTTAAATCAGGAACAGATAAACCAGTTAAACAACCCCATAACTCCTAAGGAAATAGAAGCAGTCATTAAAGGTCTCCCAACCAAAAAGAGCCCAGGTCCAGACTAAGAGCACCAGTGGAAGGGGAAGCCCTGGGTCCTGCTAAGACTGAACCCCCAGTGAACTAGTCTATGGGGGGAGGGCGGCAATGGGGGGAGGGTTGGGAGGGGAACACCCATAAGGAAGGGGAGGGGGGAGGGGGATGTTTGCCCGGAAACCGGGAAAGGGAATAACACTCGAAATGTATATAATACTCAAGTTAATAAAAAAAAAATAAAAAAAAGTAATTTTATATTTTAAAATATAAAACATTAGATAAAATATGGCATTGCTTTGATTTTTTTGATACATGTGCTTGATTCCTTCAACATCTGTAGCAACAGGATTTGGCCTTCAACACCCCGTGTACTCTATTGCAAAGGATCTTGAATTGGACACACTGGAGAAATGAGTGATTGTCTTGGTCATGGGAGGCGTGCACATGGTTATAAGTTTGGTTACATAAGACCACAAGAGATTTCTGTTATATGTGTGGAGATGTCGGGAAATGTCTCCATATTTCAGGGGTCGTTAAAGGGTTTGTGGATTGGTGAAGTGAGAGGGAGAGAGAGGAAATGTGGTTTCTGTGGGTGAAGAAATGGAGTCAGGAGTCCTGAGTGCTGTGGCATATACTTGTGTGGAGGAACACTCAAGCAAAATCCAGCAACTGAAGACTTAGCAGATTTGAATTTTCCATTTCACTAAATCCAACACGAGTCTTGCTCCCTGTATTCACCCTTTCTCAAATAAAAAATTTGCAGTTTCATATCCATTCTTAGAGTCAGTATCAAGAAGTCATGCTGGTTTTCATACAAATATTATCAAAACATTATCTACTGAAAAGCCTGGTAAATGTTGGTAAGATGAAATGTGAACACTAAAATTGCAGGCTTTGCATAAGTCATCATTTAATAACTACCTTATTTACCTAATAACTACCTTATTTACCTAATAGCTGAGAAGGGAAAAACAAGAGGAGACAGATGTACTTGCTCTCCTACTGTTTAGCTTTGTGCTCCTCTCTGGCTGCATGCCATTTCCAGGTGTTTGGTGTTGAGCCAAAAACTAAAATTAGACATTTGGTACAGCCCTGGTTGAGACACGGGGTAGTGTAGAAAAGCTTGTTCAGTCCTTGTCCCTGACACTGCTATTAGTGCCTCTGCTTCCAGAGCTGTCAAATTTACCCACCAATTAAAAGGGAGATGACATAAGATAGAAATGCAGTCACAGAAAACTATAGATCACAGCAAAGCCTCCCTTGGATTTCAGTATTTATGTCAATATTTTCATTTCTTTGGAATTACATGGAGTGAGAGTGATCCTCTTTGGGGAATTGATTCAAATCCTTTTCTAAATGTGCTCAGAGACATGTATGACACTGCAAAAATAAAAATAAATTTGTAAAGGTGAAATCAGAACTATAACTATCAAAGGGGGGTAAAACATAGCATATTGCCTAAGGGTAAATTTATCAGCTTGTACGATCTAACCCTCGAATCTGTAGATCTAGCTTCTAATTTATTTCTCTGTTGCTGTGATGAAATGCTGAACAAAAGCAGTGTATAGGAGGAATGGGTTTATTTTACTTTGCAGTTTTTACACCATAATCAATGGAGACCAAAGCAGGAGTTTGTGGCAGGAGCCTGGAGGCAGGAACTGGGGCAGAGAACACAGAGAAATGCTGCTTAATAGTTTACATCGAGGCTCATAATCAGCTACCTTTATGCTGTCCAGGCCCAGGGATAGCACTGTTCAAAATGTGCTGAGCTACCTGTATCCATTAGCAATCACAGATATGCACACAGGCCAGTGCAGCTGAGGCAGTTCTTTAGTTGAATGTTCCCTCCTCTGAGTTATTCACACTAGAAATAACTAGGATGCTTCATCCTTTTTCAACTGTCAGCTTGATATACAAACACACCACCTTAAGCGATAACCTTTCCTTTCTTGTTTATCCCCCGAATCTCATGTTAATATGAATATTAGATATAATCCAAATTCAAAAGCCCAACACAGAGTTAAAAAAGAAACTCTGTTAAAATCCAAAAACCTCTGATTTGTGAGCTTCTGTAAAATCCAAAATGAGTTACATATTTTCTTATTCCAAGAGGAAGAAGCAGGGCATGGTTAATATAGTCAGGTAAAAGCAACACCAAAATTCGGCAGTGGAAAAAGCTTAAGCGCCCAAAATCTGGGGTTCACCCATGATCTTGTACTCCCCAGGGCTTAGGCAATCCCCTTCTCCAGTTTTGCTCTTAACAATACACACAACTTGACTCAAAGGCTCATGCCAGCTTCACTCACACTTGTCTTCTTGATGATCAGCTCTCTTTTCCGAACCTGTCACATAAAGTCAAGCATCAGTCTCTTGCTCTTCATTATCCCTTTGTGTTTTCAAAGCTGGGCTACTTCCGTGTGGGAAACTCTTACACATTGCCAAGTTCAAGTGACATCTTGAAATGCAGTCCTTGGTCCTCTCTGGCCCACAGCTTTTGTGTGCTGACCCTGAAGAAATACTCCCTTAGAAGATTTCATCTCAATGGCGCTGGTCTGTTTGCAGATCCAGCCAGCCAACATCCACTGGCTGTCCTAGAAAAGCCCAAAAGGTTTTGCTTCCATAGATTTTCAATTCAAATGAATCACAGGCATAGCCCTGATAGTCTTTGTGGGGTTGCTCAAACTTTCCTTTGAAGCTTCACAAGTCAGACCTCCATTCTCATTCTCAAGGCATTCCTTCAAATTCCCATAACAATAGCAGATTAAGCTTAGAGCATTCAATTGCTTTGTTTCTTCAGCCCAAAGTTCCAAGAATTTCCACTATTCCTCCCCAAACAACACATGCATATTTGCACTCAATGCCCCCCCACCCCTTACTCATTTCTGTACTAGTTTGCCTCTCTGTTGCTATGATAAAGTAGTGACCTCAAGAAACCTTATAGTCCAATATCAAGAGAAGCAGAGGCAAGAAACTGGAGGCAGCAACTGAAGCATAGCCAATCAAGGAACACTGTTCATTGGTTCTCTCCCAGGTCCACTTTCAACTACCATTTTTATACAGCCAGGTTCACCTGTCCAGAGATGGCACTGCCCACAGTAGCAGAGCCCTCCTTTGTCAACTAGCAATAAAGAAAACATGCCACAAATATGTCCACAAGCCATTCCATGGAGACAATCCTTCAGTTAAGGTTCCTTTTGCCCAAGTGTCTCAAGTTGACATTACAAAGTAACAAAGACAATATGAAAAGTCTATCTTGCTAGAACTTCAGAGAGTAAATATAGACTAAGGTTGCCTGGTATAAGTTAGAGTGAATATTAATATATCAACAACAGTGACTAGTCAATTTGATTGATAGCCATACACTCTAGAGCAGTGGTTCTCAACCTTCCTAATGCTGTGACACTTTAATACAGTTCCTTGTGTTGTGGTGACTCCCAACCATAAAATTATTTTTGTTGTTTCTTCATAACTATAATTTTGCAACTATTATGAACCATGAACCATTGTAAATATTGTACAGTGTATCCGATATGAAAACCCCTGTAAAACGTTTGTTAATGGCTAGAAGTCAATATATATACTTGAGAACTCTCAAGCAGGAGTTTAAAACACAGTTTTCTCTAAGAGCCAGGGTTTAAAGCTGGGGAAATGGTGAGTTTGAAAGTTTGCTCCCCACCCTGACAAGTGAAAAATGCCCTGGTCCTGATGGATTTTTTGAATGAGATGAGCTTCCATTCCCATGTCCGTACCTTAAGATCCATATAGTAAGGCACCTTTTATTTCTTTGATCATTATTTTACCAATTCTATAACCCCCAACAACCCTTTCTCTTCACACACACAAATTTCTCCTTCATATATATGTGTGTGTGAGTCTCTCTCTGTGTGTGTATAAATATGTATATTTATATATGTATATTCATATATATGTGTACACAGACACACAGACACACAGATACACAGACACACACAGACACAGACACACACACACACACACACACACACACACACACACACACACGTAGACCAGGCTAGCCTCAAACTCACAGAGATCTGCTTGCCTCTTCCTCGCTAATGTTGGGATTTAAGGGGTGTACCAGCCCCCCTGGCTAACTGATTTCTCTTAGTTAAGAGAAATAACTTTTGTTTTTGCTATGACCAACACTGTATGATTTATTATATTACAAAAGGCCCCAAAACATTCAGAAAGTCACTTAAAGTCATGTGGTGGTTACATTTTTAAGTTAGTATGTTCAATGTATATTTTTTACCTGTGTGTGTGTGTGTGTGTGTGTGTGTGCATGTGTGTGTGTGTGCGTGTGGTGTGTCTGTCTGCTGTCTGTCTGTAACTGTCTGCAACAATGTGTGCATATGGATGTGGAGGGCAGAAGTCAACCTCAGGCATCGTTTCTCAGGTCAAGTATCTCGTTGGATTTTTGAGACCAGGGAGCTGTTCTTATTGGGGCATGGGCTCATTGTCAGGGTGGACAACGAGGGGAGCCACAGACAGGCTCTGCATGTCTCTGTGCCCGCATCCCTGGGCTACCAAGGAGTCTATGTCACTTTTCACTGTGATGCAAGCATTTTCTAGACTGAGGCAGCTTTGTAGCACTCAACATACATTTTTTCAATCTTTATATTTTTGGTTGTGAGCCTAGTCTTTAATGGCTGAGCCATCTCTCCAGCCCTTTCTTCAATCCTTAAATAAAACTTTTCAGGTGTAGTGTTTTGACATTTAAAGAAATGGGTTCATATATTAGTTGAAAAAAATATAGTTTGTATCCTCCTTTTCTGTGTGTTCAGATTTTTGTATGTATTTATCATTTTTTTCCAGATTAAAAATTAAACCCAAGGGTTGAAATTTAACAGTATCATATCCCAAAGTATTTTGGGCACAGTATTTTGACAAAGTAATTTAACATAAAAGTTAAATATGATTACTCCTGTTTAAGGTATTTTTTAAATATCTCAAGATTCTTTTAGACAAACATGCAAGGCCATGTAGCCTGAAGCTTTAAACAGAATGGAGCCAAAGGACATTTACTGTCGCTTAATCTCGTCTACTGACTGACTTATCACCAAGATTTTGTCGTTTCAGTTTTCCATGTCACTTGTCTGATTTTTTTTTAAAGAGTGAATTTTGGAGTTCTATTATTTCATAAATAACAAATTCCCCAAAGTCATTGCAATTTCCCCCCTTTTCTCCATATAGCTTGTTCCAGAACAGTTTTCACAGCAGGTGCTGCAGCCGGAAATGTTCATTAGAGACTGGCACTCCAAGCAACCAAGTTCGTGGGGTATCGTGGCAGAACTACTGCCAGCCCTGCTGGCATTTCCTGTTTATAATGAATGAAGAAGTCATAACACCACAAATTAAATTTATGCCACGCCAACTGAAAAATATTGAACTCACAATATCTTCTTCTGGGTATAGATAAAGCCTCATTGACGGGCGAAATAATCAGAGGAAGCAAGCGCGTGCGGGTCGGTAGAAGCATTTGAGGAGTGTTCTGACACAGCTGAACTCATGCAGGCAGCGTCTCTGGAGTATGATATAAATCCCACCAGTGCCTGGCTAGTTCTGTGACACTTGGTGTTTCTGTGACTTAGGAAAGGGCTACATGTGGCTGGAAGTAATGACAGTCTGCCCCTGGAATGGTTGTTAAACTCTCTCCCGGAGCTGGTGACCTGCTCCTCCTGGTCAAACTTCTCCTCAGTGAATGCTTGTGAACCAGTGATGTTCACGTTTTAAAATCTGAATCCAAGGTGTGACAAGTCCCAACACATCTGCAGCCCCTGATACTACACAGACTGCACTCATTCTAGCCTATCAATTCCCTGAAGCTGCCGCCCGAGGCAGAGAGGGGGCTAATTAAAAGGAAATGGCACTTTGAAAAATCTCCGAGAATCTCTCTGAGATGCTGCCACTAACCTCGGGATTTTGAATCACTCCTTAGAACTGGTGCTCGGAACACATCTTTCCCCATCGTGCTGTACTAGAAACAAGACACTTTTAAAACGAGAGAGAGAGAGAGAGAGAGAGAGAGAGAGAGAGAGAGAGAGAGAGAGAGAGAGAGAGAGAGAGTCAAAAGTGTCCTTAATTTTTCCCTACGATTTTGAATGAAGTGCAAAAAATTTGAGAGTCTCCTGTCTATGCATCTGTGTGCATATTTACGATCGTTACTACGTTCGTTTCCAGAGTAATTAGAAACAACCATTATCAAGAATTAAAATTATTTTTGTGCGGTAAGAAAACTTTATAGGTAGGGGACAACGAGAAAGAAGTTGGCTCAACTTTGGCTCACCTTTTGCAAATAGTCTGCATCAGCTAGGAAGACAAGTCGGATGAGATTACGGCTCAGAACTGCCGATTCTGAAATACAAGTACCAGCCACTGGATCACGCCACTGCTCACTTTCATCAGGGATTCGTCTAACAAAGCGGCACTTCTGTGCTTACGAAATCCTTGACTTTCATTCTGGAGCAATTTCTAGGTAAATAGAATACACTCAAAAAATCATCACTGGTTCCCCTCTTCTCCTCTCTTTTGAACACTGTATGCTCACTCAAGAGAGGAATATATTTAAAATGATCCCGAGACCCTACTGTTTGCACTGGTTGTGCTTATGACTGCGTTCACATTGTATTACTTCCAAAATACTTGTAAAGGCGTTCTTCCAGAACTGCTCCTTCCTCCTAAGCAAGGGCCAGAACGATGAGAGCAGACAACAAGGCTATCATTATGTGAAAACAATAGGCAGAGCTTCAACATCCAGAAGTTCCGAACTTCCTTCCCACATCAGAGAGTTTGCTAGCTGGGAAACCAGGAACGTCCATTCTTTTATATCCTGAATGAAATTACAGGTTAAAAACTTGGGGCCAGAAGGGGAACTAGGAGTTCATTCCCAAATAACCACGTTGAATATTATTTTAATGACCAAGAGTCACAGGCGAAATTGAAAATACTTCCCA
Source organism: Rattus norvegicus (assembly GCF_021556685.1). Taxonomy (NCBI): domain Eukaryota; kingdom Metazoa; phylum Chordata; class Mammalia; order Rodentia; family Muridae; genus Rattus; species Rattus norvegicus. Next base: position 86,016,940 of record NC_141542.1, on the reverse strand, counting down.
TCTTAGCAGCATTATCTGGTGAATTAGTAAAAGTTGAGATGTCTGAATCAATTCAGGCTCTGATTCCACTACATACCTTTCCACAGAACTGCAGAGTTGAGAAGAACAACGCCATCCTAGCAGAGCAAGCTAGCATCCTACCCCAGGGGCAGCTGGGCCTTCCCAGTTGGCCCCACTAGGCCACCTCACAGGTGTTATTGGACATCAGCAGGGCCACTCCCCATCTTCATGTAACCTCTGCTGCTGCCTCAGTTAGATCTCCTTCCTTATCGGGGCATTTCGGGGGAGTCTTCCAATTTGTCAGGGCAGTAATAGTTTGAAACTTTTTTTTTTCGTTTTTATTTTTTTATTTTTTATTTTTTTATTAACTTGAGTATTTCTTATATACGTTTCGAGTGTTATTCCCTTTCCCAGTTTGAAACTTCTAAACAAATTCTCTGCTGTGTGTTCTAAAGAGAAGATGTTAACTGACATATGACAAAAGAAAACAAAAAATGTTGATAAACTTTTTAAAATGTATCATAAGATGAATAAAATGATTAAGGTTGATTTTTTTTGACTACAACATCTTTTGGTAATTTTGGGGAGAGATTGCTTTCATGGGAAATGAGGACTTTTACCTTTTCCCACACTTCATTTTTAAAGAGCGGCAAGAAAAACCTACATTTTGGGAGTTTCATTGTTGAATTCCCCTTCTTGTGTTAATGTTAGAAGTGTTTCAAATGACACTTTGGCTTAAACGATTCATTTCATTTCTATCTCAGTTTGTCTTTTTAAGCCTGAGAGTTTTGAAACCAGAAATTCCAGTGGAAGGAATAAAAATTGTCAGATAAGAATAGACTTGTCTAACAATTTTGTTAAGAAAAAGAACTCTTGTGAGGAGTCCCCGAATCTCCTTTGTTAGAAATATGGCTGGGGGAAGAGGGCTATAGAGCTGACAGGTGCTGGATGGCATGAGGAACTAGAAAATGTAGGCCTTGTTTTCCACGGGGTCTTCAGAGCTGAGCTTCAGTAAATTATTTTTAGCTTTTCCTTACAGGGCGGCCCAACTTTCGTAAGATAAATAAGAATTTAGAACTGATATTTCCTCATGCTTTTGTAATTTTCTCCAGAGTTCTTCCACATATGCTTAGAGTCGTCTAAGTCACAAACATATGCCTCTCTGCCATGTGCTATCTAGAACACTTGGCCCAGGGGAGGTCTTAGCCAAGGCAATAGATTAGAAGACAGGGTGTTGGTGCCAATGTTTTAACTCTTACGTTTCTGATTTCCTTGAGTAGTATCTTCTTCATTGGAATGGCTATCTTTGTTGCCTGGTTTGAAGAGATACAGAAATTTAAAGATAATCTTCGAAGTGGTTCAGTGGTTTGTTCCCTTTGAAAGAGAAGAAAGCTTAAATTGTAAGGTATTTGAGGTTCCTAAATGCAGATGTTGTGTCCAGTCCTAGTGTGCTAATCATAACATACTGGTAAACATGAAACATGAGTGCCTTTGTAGTAAAAGGAATCTGTATTACTCTCCAGACTAGACAGAGAGCAACTGCTAGGTTGGAGGGTTTAACTTCTTAAATACTGTTCGCTATTACAAGGTTAACTACTTGCTAATTCCACTCTTGCACAAGATGTGCTGTTACACAATCACTTTTGTTTTGAATCAAAATATATATATATATATATATATGTACATATATATATATTTTTATTAACTTGAGTATTTCTTATATACATTTCAAGTGTTATTCCCTTTCCCGGTTTCCGGGCAAACATCACCCTCCCCCCTCCCCTTCTTTATGGGTGTTCCCCTCCCCATCCTCCCCCCCTTGTTGCCCTCCCCCCAACAATCTAGCTCACTGGGGGTTCAGTCTTAGCAGGACCCAGGGCTTCCCCTTCCACTGGTGCTCTTACTAGGATATTCATTGCTACCTATGAGGTCAGAGTCCAGGATCAGCCCATGTATAGCCTTTAGGTAGTGGCTTAGTCCCTGGAAGCTCTGGTTGCTTGGCATTGTTGTACATATGGGGTCTCGAGCCCCTTCAAGCTCTTCCAGTTCTTTCTCTGATTCCTTCAACGGGGGTCCTATTCTCAATTCAGTGGTTTGCTGCTGGCATACGCCTCTGTGTTTGCTGTATTCTGGCTGTGTCTCTCAGGAGCGATCTACATCCGGCTCCTGTCTGTCTGCACTTCTTTGCTTCATCCATCTTGTCTAATTGGGTGGCTGTATATGTATGGGCCACATGTGGGGCAGACTCTGAATGGGTGTTCCTTCTGTGTCTGTTTTAATCTTTGCCTCTCTATTCCCTGCCAAGGGTATTCTTGTTCCCCCTTTTTTTTTTTTTTTTCAAGTCTCTATTTTTTTTTTTTTATTAACTTGAGTATTTCTTATATACATTTCGAGTGTTATTCCCTTTCCCGGTTTCCGGGCAAACATCCCCCTCCCCCCTCCCCTTCCTTATGGGTGTTCCCCTCCCAACCCTCCCCCCATTGCCGCCCTCCCCCCATAGACTAGTTCACTGTGGGTTCAGTCTTAGCAGGACCCAGGGCTTCCCCTTCCACTGGTGCTCTTACTAGGATATTCATTGCTACCTATGGGGTCAGAGTCCAGGGTCAGTCCATGTATAGTCTTTAGGTAGTGGCTTAGTCCCTGGAAGCTCTGGTTGCTTGGCATTGTTGTACTTTTGGGGTCTCGAGCCCCTTCAAGCTCTTCCAGTTCTTTCTCTGATTCCTTCAATAGGGGACCTATTCTCAGTTCAGTGGTTTGCTGCTGGCATTCGCCTCTATATTTGCTGTATTCTGGCTGTGTCTCTCAGGAGCGATCTACATCCGGCTCCTGTCGGTCTGCACTTCTTTGCTTCATCCATCTTGTCTAATTGGGTGGCTGTATATGTATGGGCCACATGTGGGGCAGGCTCTGAATGGGTGTTCCTTCAGTCTCTGTTTTAATCTTTGCCTCTCCCTTCCCTGCCAAGGGTATTCTTTTTCCTCATTTAAAGGAGTGAAGCATTCACATTTTGATCATCCGTCTTGAGTTTCCTTTGTTCTAGGGATCTAGGGTAATTCAAGCATTTGGGCTAATAGCCACTTATCAATGAGTGCATACCATGTATGTCTTTCTGTGATTGGGTTAGCTCACTCAGGATGATATTTTCCAGTTCCAACCATTTGCCTACGAATTTCATAAACTCGTTGTTTTTGATAGCTGAGTAATATTCCATTGTGTAGATGTACCACATTTTCTGTATCCATTCCTCTGTTGAAGGGCATCTGGGTTCTTTCCAGCTTCTGGCTATTATAAATAAGGCTGCGATGAACATAGTGGAGCACGTGTCTCTTTTATATGTTGAGGCATCTTTTGGGTATATGCCCAAGAGAGGTATAGCTGGATCATCAGGCAGTTCAATGTCCAATTTTCTGAGGAACCTCCAGACTGATTTCCAGAATGGTTTTACCAGTCTGCAATCCCACCAACAATGGAGGAGTGTTCCTCTTTCTCCACATCCTCGCCAGCATCTGCTGTCACCTGAGTTTTTGATCTTAGCCAATCGCACTGGTGTGAGGTGAAATCTCATGGTTGTTTTGATTTGCATTTCCCTTATGACTAAAGATGTTGAACATTTCTTTAGGTGTTTCTCAGCCATTCGGCATTCCTCAGCTGTGAATTCTTTGTTTAGCTCTGAACCCCATTTTTTAATAGGGTTATTTGTTTCCCTGCGGTCTAACTTCTTGAGTTCTTTGTATATTTTGGAAATAAGGCCTCTATCTGTTGTAGGATTGGTAAAGATCTTTTCCCAATCTCTTGGTTGCCGTTTTGTCCTAACCACAGTGTCCTTTGCCTTACAGAAGCTTTGCAGTTTTATGAGATCCCATTTGTCGATTCTTGATCTTAGAGCATAAGCCATTGGTGTTTTGTTCAGGAAATTTTTTCCAGTGCCCATGTGTTCCAGATGCTTCCCTAGTTTTTCTTCTATTAGTTTGAGTGTGTCTGGTTTGATGTGGAGGTCCTTGATCCACTTGGACTTAAGCTTTGTACAGGGTGATAAGGATGGATCGATCTGCATTCTTCTACATGTTGCCCTCCAGTTGAACCAGCACCATTTGCTGAAAATACTATCTTTTTTCCATTGGATGGTTTTGGCTCCTTTGTCAAAAATCAAGTGACCATAGGTGTGTGGGTTCATTTCTGGGTCTTCAATTCTATTCCATTGGTCTATCTGTCTGTCTCTGTACCAATACCATGCAGTTTTTATCACTATTGCTCTGTAATACTGCTTAAGTTCAGGGATAGTGATTCCCCCTGAAGTCCTTTTATTGTTGAGGATAGCTTTAGCTATCCTGGGTTTTTTGTTATTCCAGATGAATTTGCAAATTGTTCTGTCTAACTCTTTGAAGAATTGGATTGGTATTTTGATGGGGATTGCATTGAATCTGTAGATTGCTTTTGGTAAAATGGCCATTTTTACCATATTAATCCTGCCAATCCATGAGCATGGGAGATCTTTCCATCTTCTGAGGTCTTCTTCAATTTCTTTCCTCAGTGTCTTGAAGTTCTTATTGTACAGATCTTTTACTTGCTTGGTTAAAGTCACACCGAGGTACTTTATATTATTTGGGTCTATTATGAAGGGTGTCGTTTCCCTAATTTCTTTCTCGGCTTGTTTCTCTTTTGTATAGAGGAAGGCAACTGATTTATTTGAGTTGATTTTATACCCAGCCACTTTGCTGAAGTTGTTTATCAGCTTTAATAGTTCTCTGGTGGAACTTTTGGGATCACTTAAATATACTATCATGTCATCTGCAAATAGTGATATTTTGACCTCTTCTTTTCCGATCTGTATCCCTTTGATCTCCTTTTGTTGTCTGATTGCTCTGGCTAGAACTTCAAGAACTATATTGAATAAGTAGGGAGTGAGTGGGCAGCCTTGTCTAGTCCCTGATTTTAGTGGGATTGCTTCAAGTTTCTCTCCATTTAGTTTAATGTTAGCAACTGGTTTGCTGTATATGGCTTTTACTATGTTTAGGTATGGGCCTTGAATTCCTATTCTTTCCAGGACTTTTATCATGAAGGGGTGTTGAATTTTGTCAAATGCTTTCTCAGCATCTAATGAAATGATCATGTGGTTCTGTTCTTTCAGTTTGTTTATATAATGGATCACGTTGATGGTTTTCCGTATATTAAACCATCCCTGCATGCCTGGGATGAAGCCTACTTGATCATGGTGGATGATTGTTTTGATGTGCTCTTGAATTCGGTTTGCCAGAATTTTATTGAGTATTTTTGCGTCGATATTCATAAGGGAAATTGGTCTGAAGTTCTCTTTCTTTGTTGTGTCTTTGTGTGGTTTAGGTATAAGAGTAATTGTGGCTTCATAGAAGGAATTCGGTAGGGCTCCATCTGTTTCAATTTTGTGGAATAGTTTGGATAATATTGGTATGAGGTCTTCTATGAAGGTTTGATAGAATTCTGCACTAAACCCGTCTGGACCTGGGCTCTTTTTGGTTGGGAGACCTTTAATGACTGCTTCTATTTCCTTAGGAGTTATGGGGTTGTTTAACTGGTTTATCTGTTCCTGATTTAACTTCGATACCTGGTATCTGTCTAGGAAATTGTCCATTTCCTGAAGATTTTCAAATTTTGTTGAATATAGGTTTTTATAGTAAGATCTGATGATTTTTTGAATTTCCTCCGAATCTGTAGTTATGTCTCCCTTTTCATTTCTGATTTTGTTAATTTGGACACACTCTCTGTGTCCTCTCGTTAGTCTGGCTAAGGGTTTATCTATCTTGTTGATTTTCTCAAAGAACCAACTTTTGGTTCTGTTGATTCTTTCTATGGTCCTTTTTGTTTCTACTTGGTTGATTTCAGCTCTGAGTTTGATTATTTCCTGCCTTCTACTCCTCCTGGGTGTATTTGCTTCTTTTTGTTCTAGAGCTTTTAGGTGTGCTGTCAAGCTGCTGACATATGCTCTTTCCTGTTTCTTTCTGCAGGCACTCAGCGCTATGAGTTTTCCTCTTAGCACAGCTTTCATTGTGTCCCATAAGTTTGAGTATGTTGTATCTTCATTTTCATTAAATTCTAAAAAGTTTTTAATTTCTTTCTTTATTTCTTCCTTGACCAGGTTATCATTGAGTAGAGCATTGTTCAATTTCCACGTATATGTGGGCATTCTTCCCTTATTGTTATTGAAGACCAGTTTTAGGCCGTGGTGGTCCGATAGCACGCATGGGATTATTTCTATCTTTCTGTACCTGTTGAGGCCCGTTTTTTGACCAATTATATGGTCAATTTTGGAGAAAGTACCATGAGGAGCTGAGAAGAAGGTATATCCTTTTGCTTTAGGATAGAATGTTCTATAAATATACGTTAAGTCCATTTGGCTCATGACTTCTCTTAGTCTGTCTACATCACTGTTTAATTTCTGTTTCCATGATCTGTCCATTGATGAGAGTGGGGTGTTGAAATCTCCCACTATTATTGTGTGAGGTGCAATGTGTGTTTTGAGCTTTAGTAAGGTTTCTTTTACATATGTAGGTGCCCTTGTATTTGGGGCATAGATATTTAGGATTGAGAGTTCATCTTGGTTGATTTTTCCTTTGATGAATATGAAGTGTCCTTCCTTATCTTTTTTGATGACTTTTAGTTGGAAATTGATTTTATTTGATATTAGAATGGCTACTCCAGCTTGCTTCTTCTGACCATTTGCTTGGAAAGTTGTTTTCCAGCCTTTCACTCTGAGGTAGTGTCTGTCTTTGTCTCTGAGGTGTGTTTCCTGTAGGCAGCAGAATGCAGGGTCCTCGTTGCGTATCCAGTTTGTTAATCTATGTCTTTTTATTGGGGAGTTGAGGCCATTGATATTGAGAGATATTAAGGAATAGTGCTTATTGCTTCCCGTTATATTCATATTTGATGTGAGGTTATGTTTGTGTGCTTTCATTCTCTTTGTTTTGTTGCCAAGACGATTAGTTTCTTGCTTCTTCTAGGGTATAGCTTGCCTCCTTATGTTGGGCTTTACCATTTATTATCCTTTGTAGTGCTGGATTTGTAGAAAGATATTGTGTAAATTTGGTTTTGTCATGGAATATCTTGGTTTCTCCATCAATGTTAATTGAGAGTTTTGCTGGATACAGTAATCTGGGCTGGCATTTGTGTTCTTTTAGGGTCTGTATAACATCAGTCCAGGATCTTCTGGCCTTCATAGTTTCTGGCGAGAAGTCTGGTGTGATTCTGATAGGTCTCCCTTTATATGTTACTTGACCTTTTTCCCTTACTGCTTTTAATATTCTTTCTTTATTTTGTGCGTTTGGTGTTTTGACAATTATGTGACGGGAGGTGTTTCTTTTCTGGTCCAATCTATTTGGAGTTCTGTAGGCTTCCTGTATGTCTATGGGTATCTCTTTTTTTAGGTTAGGGAAGTTTTCTTCTATGATTTTGTTGAAGATATTTACTGGTCCTTTGAGCTGGGAGTCTTCACTCTCTTCTATACCTATTATCCTTAGGTTTGATCTTCTCATTGAGTCCTGGATTTCCTGTATGTTTTGGACCAGTAGCTTTTTCCGCTTTACATTATCTTTGACAGTTGAGTCAATGATTTCTATGGAATCTTCTGCTCCTGAGATTCTCTCTTCCATCTCTTGTATTCTGTTGGTGAAGCTTGTATCTACAGCTCCTTGTCTCTTCTTTTGGTTTTCTATATCCAGGGTTGTTTCCATGTGTTCTTTCTTGATTGCTTCTATTTCCATTTTTAATTCCTTCAACTGTTTGATTGTGTTTTCCTGGAATTCTTTCAGGGATTTTTGCGATTCCTCTCTGTAGGCTTTTACTTGTTTATTAATGTTTTCCTGTGCTTCCCTAAGTGTGTTCAGGTCTTTCCTGAAGTCCTCCAGCATCATGATCAAATATGATTTTGAAACTAGATCTTGCTTTTCTGGTGTGTTTGGATATTCCATGTTTGTTTTGGTGGGAGAATTGGGCTCCGATGATGGCATGTAGTCTTGGTTTCTGTTGCTTGGGTTCCTGCGCTTGCCTCTCGCCATCAGATTATCTCTAGTGTTACTTTGTTCTGCTATTTCTGACAGTGGCTAGACTGTCCTATAAGCCTGTGTGTCAGGAGTGCTGTAGACCTGTTTTCCTCTCTTTCAGTCAGTTATGGGGACAGAGTGTTCTGCTTTCGGGCGTGTAGTTTTTCCTCTCTACAGGTCTTCAGCTGTTCCTGTGGGCCTGTGTCTTGAGTTCACCAGGCAGCTTTCTTGCAGCAGAAAATTTGGTCTTACCTGTGGTCCCGAGGCTCAGGTTTGCTCGTGGGGTGCTGTCCAGGGGCTCTCTGCAGCGGCAGCAACCAGGAAGACCTGTGCCGCCCCTTCCGGGAGCTTCAGTGCACCAGGGTTCCAGATGGTCTTTGGCTTTTTCCTCTGGCGTCCGAGATGTGTGTGCAGGGAGCAGTCTCTTCTGGTTTCCCAGGCCTGTCTGCCTCTCTGAAGGTTTATCTCTCCCTCCCACGGGATTTGGGTGCAGAGAACTGTTTATCCGGTCTGTTTCTTTCAGGGTCTGGCGGTGTCTCCGGCAGGGGTCCTGCCGCTCCTGGGCCCTCCCCCACGGGAGCCCAGAGGCCTTATACAGTTTCCTCTTGGGCCAGGGATGTGGGCAGGGGTGAGCAGTGTTGGTGGTCTCTTCTGCTCTGCAGCCTCAGGAGTGCCCACCTGACCAGACGGTTGGGTCTCTCTCTCACCGGGTCTGGGAGCAGAGAGCTGCTGCGGGCCGGGATCCGCGGGTGTGGGACTTCCGGTAAACACAGAACGTGCCCGGTTCTAGAGAAATTCTGCTTCCGTGTGTCCCAAGCTCACCAGGCAGCTTTCTTGCAGCAGAAAAGTTGGTCTTACCTGTGGTCCCGAGGCTCAGGTTCGCTCGTGGGGTGCTGTCCAGGGGCTCTCTGCAGCGGCAGCAACCAGGAAGACCTGTGCCGCCCCTTCCGGGAGCTTCAGTGCACCAGGGTTCCAGATGGTCTTTGGCTTTTTCGTCTGGCGTCCGAGATGTGTGTGCAGGGAGCAGTCTCTTCTGGTTTCCCAGGCCTGTCTGCCTCTCTGAAGGTTTATCTCTCCCTCCCACGGGATTTGGGTGCAGAGAACTGTTTATCCGGTCTGTTTCCTTCAGGGTCTGGCGGTGTCTCCGGCAGGGGTCCTGCCGCTCCTGGGCCCTCCCCCACGGGAGCCCAGAGGCCTTATACAGTTTCCTCTTGGGCCAGGGATGTGGGCAGGGGTGAGCAGTGTTGGTGGTCTCTTCCGCTCTGCAGCCTCAGGAGTGCCCACCTGACCAGGCGGTTGGGTCTCTCTCTCACCGGGTCTGGGAGCAGAGAGCTGCTGCCTCTTGTTCCCCTTTTAAAGAAGGCGTGAAGCATTCACATTTTGATCATCCGTCTTTAGTTTCATTTGTTCTAGGCATCTAGGGTAATTCAAGCATTTGGGCTAATAGCCACTTATCAATGAGTGCATACCATGTGTGTTTTTCTGTGATTGGGTTACCTCACTCAGGATGACATTTTCCAGTTCTGACTATTTGCTTACGAATTTCATAAAGTCATTGTTTTTGATAGCTGAGTAATATTCCATTGATTAGATGTACAACATTTTCTGTATCCATTCCTCTGTTGAAGGGAATCTGGGTTCTTTCCAGCTTCTGGCTATTATAAATAAGGCTGCGATGAACATAGTGGAGCACGTGACTTTTTTATATGTTGGGGCATCTTTTGGGTATATGCCCAAGAGAGGTATAGCTGGGTCTTCAGGCAGTTCAATGTCCAATTTTCTGAGGAACCTCCAGACTGATTTCCAGAATGGTTGTACCAGTCTGCAATCCCACCAACAATGGAGGAGTGTTCCTCTTTCTCCACATCCTCGCCAGCATGTGCTGTCACCTGAGTTTTTGATCTTAGCCATTCTCACTGGTGTGAGGTGAAATCTCAGGGTTGTTTTGATTTGCATTTCCCTTGTGACTAAAGATGTTGAACATTTCTTTAGGTGTTTCTCAGCCATTCAGCATTCCTCAGCTGTGAATTCTTTGTTTAGCTCTGAGCCCCATTTTTAATAGGGTTATTTGTCTCCCTGCGGTCTAACTTCTTGAGTTCTTTGTATATTTTGGATATAAGGCCTCTATCTGTTGTAGGATTGGTAAAGATCTTTTCCCAATCAGTTGGTTGCCGTTTTGTCCTAACCACAGTGTCCTTTGCCTTACAGAAGCTTTGCAGTTTTATGAGATCCCATTTGTTGATTCTTGATCTTAGACATAAGCCATTGGTGTTTTGTTCAGGAAATTTTTTCCAGTGTCCATGTGTTCGAGATGCTGCCCTACTTTTTTTTCTATTAGTTTGAGTGTATCTGGTTTGATGTGGAGGTCTTAGATCCACTTGGACTTAAGCTTTGTACAGGGTGATAAGCATGGATCGATCTGCATTCTTCTACATGTTGACCTCCAGTTGAACCAGCACCATTTGCTGAAAATGCTATCTTTTTTCCATTTGATGGTTTTGGCTCCTTCGTCAAAAATCAAGTGACCATAGGTGTGTGGGTTCATTTCTGGGTCTTCAATTCTGTTCCATTGGTCTATTTGTCTGTCTCTGTACCAATACCATGCAGTTTTTATCACTATTGCTCTGTAATACTGCTTGAGTTCAGGGATAGTGATTCCCCCTGAAGTCCTTTTATTGTTGAGCATAGTTTTAGCTATCCTGGGTTTTTTGTTATTCCAGATGAATTTGCAAATTGTTCTGTCTAACTCTTTGAAGAATTAGATTGGTATTTTGATGGGGATTGCATTGAATCTGTAGATCGCTTTTGGTAAAATGGCCATTTTTACTATATTAATCCTGCCAATCCATGAGCATGGGAGATCTTTCCATCTTCTGAGGACTTCTTCAGTTTCTTTCTTCAGAGTCTTGAAGTTCTTATTGGACAAATCTTTTACTTGCTTGGTTAAAGTCACACCAAGTTACTTTATATTACTTGGATCTATTATGAAGGGTGTCGTTTCCCTAATTTCTTTCTCGTCTTGTTTCTCTTTTGTGTAGAGGAAGGTTACTGATTTATTTGAGTTAATTTTATACCCAGCCACTTTGCTGAAGTTGTTTATCAGCTTTAGTAGTTCTCTGGTGGAACTTTTGGGATCACTTAAATATACTATCATATCATCTGCAAATAGTGATATTTTGACTTCTTCTTTTCCGATCTGTATTCCCTTGACTTCCTTTTGTTGTCTGATTGCTCTGGCTAGAACTTCAAGAACTATATTGAATAAGTAGGGAGAGAGTGGGCAGCCTTGTCTAGTCCCTGATT